>NW_028257142.1:0-3392 GCF_035046125.1 Drosophila serrata | reverse complement strand
CTATGGGAGCTATGGGATATAGTAGTCCGATTTTAATCAAATTGTGCACAAAATTGTAGAATAATATGAAATGGCTATATCTCAAATTTGATTAAATTCTGTTGAAAATTGAACAAGTTGTAATTTTAAATTTTAGTAATTTCTCGATTGTTCCTATGGAGGCTATAGGATACAGTAGTCCAATTTTAATCAAATTGTACACAAAATTGTAGATTAATATGAAATGGCTATGTTTATGGGGAAGACAACAAATTTGCCACCCTAGAGCAATAACTACGAACGCACGAATAGGTCGATTATATGCTGTATTTTATTTTTGTTCACTTCTCTGGTCGGAGCTGCAACTACCGATCGAAACATTGACTTCAATATATATACATAATCTTAAAATGTAGCTTAGCATAGATAAGGCGACAGAAAAAGAAGAGAGAGAGGAATAGATAAACAAAGAGAAGTAAAGAGCGCAGCAGGTGCAGCCATACACCCATGCGCGCACAATTAGGCGCTAGCGGTCTGCTCCGAACATACTCCCCCCGTTGGAAGAGGTACTGTTCCAACTTCATCGGCATCGTGGGGCAGAACGGCTAGCTTGGCGATTTTGTGGATCCTTGACGACGGCAGCTGAGACAGACTGAGGAGTTGACGCACTCGGCAGCCCTCCAGACACGATCCAACCAAGTTTGGTGTTCTGAAGGGTTGGCAACGCGCTACCCAAATAAATTTGTCCCGCAGCCATTATTTTGAAGAAGAGTCCAGCACCAATTATTAGATCAATCCGCTCTGAACGATTAAAATGAGGATCAGCAAGCGAAATATTTTGCGGAATTTTCCACGATGTGGCATTTATGTTAAAATGAGGCTGATAATCAGCGATACTGTCAGTCACAACCGCGGAGAATGAGGCACGATAGCTTGCATCCTAGGATTGCGCTACAATGTCGACTGCCGTATCGGAATTCAGAGAGGATTCCCCAATCCCAGCGACTAGGGTATGCGACTTTCGACAATTCAAATTAAGTTGATTCGCTAGACGAGACGTTATGAAGTTTAGTTGAGACGCCGAGTCTAAGATTGCTCGGCAAGGCATAAATTCTCCAGCCTTGTTTCTCAAATATATGATCGCGGTTGGAAGCAACACGTAATCAACAGGCAAAATATCTGTGGGGCTTGGTGGAGGGTTCGATGAACGGTGATTAGGTTGGGATGATGAATGCGATGATGAATGTGATGATGAATGTGATGATGATGGCTGAGAGTTGGGAAATGGATCGGATGATAGAGATGAGGTGGTGGATGGTACAGATGGGTCCTGATTAAAATGCAACAATGAGTGGTGCTTCATATGACAGTATCTGCAGTGCGTTGACTTGCATTGCTGCAAACTATGCCCCTTGCGCAAACAGTTGAGGCACAGGTGCAACTTCTTTGCTTCTCTAAATCGCAGATTCGGGCTCAAATTTAGAAATCGAGAGCATTTTGGCAAATAATGATCCCTCGCATCACAAAACGTACATAGGGGAAGATTTGAGCTACCAACTGAAGCAATGAAGCTATACCCATGCAGGGCTTTTCCCACCTGCCGGCTTGGTGTTTGCGTTACCAAGGCTTGATCCGAATTTTCCATAATCCTACACCTCCTTTGCAAGAACGACTCCATAGAATCCCACGTAGCTAGGTTGTTGATGGACAAATCCTCCTCCCATTTTTCCCGCGTCCTCTGATCGAGCTTCCGTGCGACGATGTGAATCAGCAATCCGTCCAAGATTTGTTGCGTAGTGGCCAGGGTACGGATTGCTCGCAGATGCGAATTCATGCAATCGCTTAACTCCCGAAGACCCTTGGCTGATCCCTTCTCGACACCTTTTAAACCAAATATTGCCTGCACGTGTGCCTGAAAATGTAGAACCTTATTATCAAATCGATTTTTGAGTAAGTCCAAAGCCTTTTTGTAATTGGCATTCGAGGGCTCAAGCGAACGTATGGTCTCTAGAGCCACGCCGCCTAAACTTGACCTTAAATATTGCAATTTTTCAATATCGCTTAGCTCTTCGTCGTTTCCGATGACCGTGCTGAACGTTGCAATAAAATCCGGCCAATCAGAGTAGGATCCATGGAACCGAGCTATCTCCAAAATTGGCAACCGAGGCTTCCTAGATCGGAAAGAAAGATCCGGATGATTAAAATTGTCTATGGAAGTTGAATTGGCAGCGGTTGCAGCCGGCAATTGAGACTTGCGAAGCGCCGCTAAACCTCGATTTATCTTCGCCTTCACATCCATGAACGCCGTGGAGAACTCAATCCGATGGTCGCTTGCTATCTCCGAAAAGTCCAATTTTTCCAGCGAAGTCTGTGCGGAATCAAAGGCCAAATTTAATGAATTTATCCACTCCAGTCGCGCCAGTAAATCAGCTTCATCAAACTGATCTACAGTCTCCGGATTTATGTAATAATTCATCGAGCTCAATTGCCGCAAAAGGGATTGGGCCTTGGCTCGGTAGAAGTCCACGTC
This sequence comes from Drosophila serrata, assembly GCF_035046125.1. Classification (NCBI taxonomy): domain Eukaryota; kingdom Metazoa; phylum Arthropoda; class Insecta; order Diptera; family Drosophilidae; genus Drosophila; species Drosophila serrata. Next base: position 883 of record NW_028257142.1, on the reverse strand, counting down.
ACTTGGCGGCTCATTTTGATGCTGAACCGAATTTTCTGTAGCCATCTTTATTTTCTCACGCGAAAAAATTTAATTAAGGGAAAATGTCTGACCGCTTCGGTATATAGGAACCCGTTTAGTTTTCACCGCGCAAATTTAGGTTAATCAGCGTCACCGAGATGCAACGGAACCTCGACAATGTTGTTGTTGCAATTGTCTGCCTCGAAACAGCGGAGTTTTGGCATACGCACGTCTATGCTATATATGCATAAGTATATATATGTTCAATAGGCGCTATTAACGACGCTTAAGCGCGAGCCACCTTTCTATACAATATTTGGCACAACACAGCTTTTGTTTATCAGCGCGATTTAAACCGAAAATCAGCGGCCGGCTATATGCACTCAGCTTGTTATGTACAAGGTATGTGTGTATGTGAGTTTGCTTGTGTGCTTATGACCGAATGCCAGTAAGCGACAGCGAAGCAAAGCGATTTGTTTAAACGATATTAAACAACGAACACCGGGTTGCAGGCTCCGAACCAAAGAATCACGTCGGGGTCACCAAAATGTTTATGAGGAAGACAACAAATTTGCCACCCTTGAGCAATAACTACGAACGCACGAATAGGTCGATTATATGCTGTATTTTATTTTTGTTCACTTCTCTGGTCGGAGCTGCAACTACCGATCGAAACATTGACTTCAATATATATACATAATCTTAAAATGTAGCTTAGCATAGATAAGGCGACAGAAAAATAAGAGAGAGAGGAATAGATAAACAAAGAGAAGTAAAGAGCGCAGCAGGTGCAGCCATACACCCATGCGCGCACAATTAGGCGCTAGCGGTCTGCTCCGAACAGGGTCGGAAATGACTCCTTCACTGAAAAAATTATATTTTT
>NW_028257141.1:0-192862 GCF_035046125.1 Drosophila serrata | reverse complement strand
TCAGTTTTGAAGCTATCTGAATGAAACTTTGCAGTTAGTCTTCTATATACTCTCACTCGTATATATGCGAACGGGCCGGATCGGACGACTATATCATATAGCTGTCATAGGAATGATCGGAAAAAAGTTTTACAAAAAAAAATTATAAAATTTTTAGTTTTCAACAGAATTGCATCAAATTTGAGATATAGCCATTTCTATATTATTCTACAATTTTGTGTAAAATTTTATGAAATATCGGACGACTATATTATATAGCTCCCATAGGAACGATCGATAAATTAATTCAATTAATAAGTATAACATTTCAGTTTTCCAGCAGACTTCCATCAATTTCTCAGATATAGCCGTTTCATATTATTCTACACTTTTACACAAAATTTTAGAATAATATGAAACGGCTATATCTCAAAATTGATGAAAATCTGTGGAAAACTGAAAATGTTATACTTATTAATTGAATTAATTTCTCGATTGTTCCTATGGGAGCTATATGATATAGTCGTCCGATTTTCATAAAATTTTACACAAAATTGTAGAATAATATGAAATGGCTATATCTCAAATTTGGTCAAATTCTGTTGAAAACTAAAAATTTTATAATTTTTTTTGTAAAACTTTTCCGATCATTCCTATGACAGCTATATGATATAGTCGTCCGATCCGGCCCGTTCCGACATATATACGAGTGAGAGTATATAGAAGACTAACTGCAAAGTTTCATTCAGATAGCTTCAAAACTGAGAGACTAGTTTGCGTAGAAACGGACAGACGGACAGACGGACATGGCTAGATCGACTCGGCTGTTGATCCTGATCAAGAATATATATACTTTATATAGTCGGAGGTGCCTCCTTCACTGCGTTGCAAACTTCTGACTGAAATTATAATACCCTGCAAGGGTATAAAAATGTAAAATCTACAAAAGGGATAACTATTTGGAGACTCAAGTCGCCTAAAAACTTGACCATTAATCCTAAAAGAAGAAAGATTGTTAAGGCTAAAAGGTAGATAGATAATTTAAAGGACAATGAACATGATATGAACACCAAAAGTCCAATCGTGTTAAGTAACGAACGAACAAAGTAACAACGACAATAACATGCACGAATTTAGTCATCCGTCCCAGATTTCTATGAAAAAACTACTTGAGTAGGTATTTCCGCATCAGTTATATTTAAACAAAAACTTGTGCTATTTATAATTTTTATTTGTACTATATTTAGATGTAGTGATGTTATGTTTTTTTTATCTCTTTATAAAAGGTCTTAAAATATTGCTACCATAAAACATAGGTAATATTTTGAATTAATCGAGGTATTGGTATTTTTTTTATTTATGCCATATGAATGTTTTGATTTATTTAATAAAATGAAATAAGCTCAATGAGCTGATGGATACTGGTAAATGATAAAGAATGTATTTATCGAAGATGCTTCCTCTTACTATTATTTCGAATTATCTCTTTATTTCTATGAATGTCGTCGAACTTTTCTGGATATCATAGAATAATAAGAAATATACATACAAATAATATATATATATATATATATATAATAAATTAGAATATTTTTTTTTATTACAGAAAGAATGTCGGGCGAACAAAAAGTTGGATTTGCAGATATGACAACCATGTCCGAAATTGACGAAATCGGCATAAACCAAAATCTGCACATTCGGTATTGCAGTGATATTATATATGTATCCTTTACAATTTAAAGACTTAGGTGTAAAATGAATCTCTATCTTATATTTAAAATTAAAGTAACCTTCGGTCTTGTTCAGGACCTTAGAGGTAGTATTTAGAAAATAATAATATTCATGCTTGAAATTAAACTTCTATACAGGTTTAACTGCCAGTGTCAGTGTCAGAAATTTCAGTGTCGAAAGTGTCAGTTTCCGTACTGCCATTAGTATCAGTGTTACTAGTGTCAGCTATCAAAAAAGTGTTATAGATCCACACAAAATATAATAAATAAAAAACATACCTTCAGTACCAGTCGTCTCGGATTCAGGTCTGAATAATGTTGGAGTGAAGAGGCCTCCATTTTAAATCATAGCGGAATTTAATTATAATTACTTTCCCGTTCACACCGCCTAGGTTAAAAAAGCGTCCAGGATCAAAAGAAATTCTGCAAATGATTTTATTAATTGAATACAAATAAGTACTTTAACCTTTTAACAATATTAAATAAATTACTACGCAAAATACTTGTAAACACTGCAGCTGTAATTAAAGCTGCGAAAAAATAGATTTCAACATCGAGGTAGGTAGGTAGGTTTCAGTGGTGAGGCCCAATACTGGGGCCTCCAATTAGAGCTAAGCTCCTTTTTGGTCCACATCCTCTGTTTGTTGTTCTTGTTGATCATTATCAGTACCACCCAGAGTCAGTAAGGAAACCTAGGATTTCCGAAACTTTCAGCTTTCTTATGCTTCCCAGTGACTTCATCTGGTAGGCACCAAAGTGGCGAAGTCGGATGTGATTTAGCGCTGGGCAGAAGCAGAACAGATGTTCCGGTGTCTCTTGCTCTGTAGGTTGCTTACAGCTTCTACAGATTGCATTGTATGGCAGTCCCACCTTCATTGCGTGCGAACCGATCGCCCAATGTCCCGTGGTGGCTGCTGTGATCCTGCTAATATCCCGCTTGCTGTTGGATAGCAGTTCACTGGTTCGATTTTTAACGTACCTCGGCCAACATTTCCTTGACCTTCTGTGATCACTCTTACTAAACCATTCTTTGTTAGCTATCTGCCTAAAGTGGTCATGGATCCTTGTCTGGATCCCGTTTAGGGAAATCGGTAATTCGAAGTCTGTACTTAGCCCTGCCTGCAAGAGCTAGTTAATCTGCCTTCTCATTACCTGGGATCTCGTTGTGTCCCGGTACCCATATTACTTGTACCTCATTTTTGTCAGCAAGTCTATTAAGGGCCTTCTTGCATTCTGCCACTAGTCGCGAGTTTGTTTTCACGGCAACTAGGGATTTTATAGCCGCTTGGCTATCCGAGTAGATCAGCACTCTGGTGTCCCTAAGGTCCTGCCTGATGGAAAGTTCGACAGCTTTCCTTATGGCAAGTAACTCACCCTGAAAGCCTTTTCGATTCCCAAATTTTCAGCGTAGATCCCAGCCCCTACGCCGCAGCTCATTTTTGAGCCATCGGTGTAGAGGGACACCTCGTTCTCTTCTACTACTTTGCCCCTACTCCAGTCTTCCCTTGACGGGTATGAGGTCGAGAATGCGTTCCCGAAGTTCATCTTCGCGATCATGTAGTCGATCTTAAAGTTTGTATTTATGCCGCTGCTCCCAAGAATCTTGCCGTGCCCGGCGCCGTACTCCCTCCAGCAATTGCTTGCCTTCAGTCTCAATGCTCTCTGTGCTGCAATGTCCTTCACGAACAGTTCTATCGGCATTATATTTAGGATAGCGTTGAGGGCAGCCGCGGGGCATGAGCGCATTGCACCCACGGCCCCCGCACTCGCTGCACGTTGTATCCGTATCAGCTTCGTTCTGTTGTATGCCCTAGTTAGTGCCGGCCACCATACTAGGGCTCCGTATGTTAGTATTGGCCGTACCACTGCTGTGTAGAGCCATACAATTATCTTTGGGTGCAGTCCCCATTTGTTCCCAAACATTTTCCTGCAGGAGCAGAATGCAATGCTTGCTTTCCTTACTCTTTCTGCAATGTTATCTTTCTATGACAGCTTTTTATCCAGAATAACTCCTAGATACTTCGCTCGCTCCGCTAGTTTTAGCTCCATGCCGTTTATACTAGGCATGTTGAATGGTGGTATCTTAGTTCTTTTTGTGAAGAGCATAAGCTCCGTTTTAGTGGGGTTGATACCTAGTCCGCAGGTTTTTGCCCATTTATTTAATCGACCAAGCGCACCCGTCATTATTTCGCTAATACCATCAGGGTATGGTCCCGATACTAGCAGTACTACGTCGTCTGCGTATGCGACTGCTTTGACTCCACCCGTATTGAGATCTGTCAATATGGCGTTTATATTTGTGAGCCAGAGTAGGGGCGATAGTACCCCGCCCTGAGGTGTGCCTCTCTTCACAGTCCGCGTGAGGTGAGTGCCACTCAGTTCGGCTGTGATCGTCCTGCTCTTTAGCATGACCCCGATCCACTCTCTGATGCCTCTCTCAATACCTAACAAGTTTAGGGAGCCCAGAATAGAGTCGGGGTTCACGTTATTGAACGCGCCTTCGATGTCTAGGAAGGCTGCCATCGTGTATTTTTTGTGTTGTAATGTCTTCTCGACATGATGTACAACTACGTGTAGCGCTGTTTCCGATGATTTTCCTCTGCGGTACGCATGCTGCGCATCCGAGAGTTGATGTCCCTCTATAGATTCCTGGATGTGGACGTCCAGGAGTCTCTCTAGTGTCTTCAGGGCGAAGGAGGTGAGACTTATCGGTCTATAATCCTTTGCTAGGATATGCCCCCTTCTGCCCGGTTTCGGTATAAAAATGACTTTTGCCTCCCTCCACAGCAGTGGGATGTGCTTCAGTCTTAAACAAGCTTCGTAAATGGCTTTTGGCCATTTGCAAATGCTATGCTTGGCTGATTGTAGCATTGCCGGTATTAAGCCGTCTGGGCCCGGGCTTTTATACTTATCGAAAGAATCTATTGCACACTGAATTCGCTCAGTGGTAATGATGTCTTTCGTAGGTGTGTCCATTTGAGAGTTCGTTCCCTCCTCGGGTTCCGAGCTCAATCTTAGGCTTCCTGGGAAGTGGGTGTCACCTAGTAGCTCTAGTGGCTCCTCAATTGTCGTCGTAGCAGAGCCGTCTGCTTTGTTGATCAGGGTAGGGCTTATGTGCCCTTTAGCGAGAATTTTGCTTACTCTTCTTTATGCCTTCTAGTGACTCGCAGTAGTTTTGCCAGGACTCTTTCTTGGCCTTGTATACTGCCTTCTTGCAACTTTTTTGTGCTTCTTTATATGTTTCCCAATCCCGGGTTACAAAGCTGTCGTTGAAGGACTTTCTCGCGCTCTTTCTGAGCTCGCTTAGTTCGTTTGTCCAACACGGTGGGTGTTGCTTCTTCGAGAATGTTAGCTTACAAATCTCTTTGAAGGCGTTATTCAGAATATTTGTTAGGTCCTCCACCTCCTTGTCGAGTGCCTTTGCAGTGGATATAGTCTTGATCTTCCTGCCGTTTACTTTAGATTGGACAATTTCGCTGAAATTGTTCCAATCCGTCTTACGGGGGTTTCTTCTTGGCACCTGTTTTTTAACTGGTGTCGTTGTATCTATGGTCTGAGAAGGAGTGTTCTGTTGATACCCTCCAGTTCTCGACCCTGTAATTATTTTGTTCTATATGTAATGTAAGGTCTAACACCTCTTCCCAACCGTGAAACTTTTCCGTGCTCGGAAAGATGAAGGTCGCGTACTACCCTTATTACATATCGTAACATTCATACAGATAATATTGTCAAAGAGTGACTCACCTCTTTCGTTAGTCTCCGAACTCCCACAGAGCGTGGGCCTCGCATTCGCATCACACCCGAGCACTAGTGTTCTCTTCATCACTTCCGCCCATTGCAGCAGCTTGACTACCGGCTCAGTCGGGGCCGGCTCGGCATGGGCCATGTACGCCGATGATATGATGACTCCGCTCCCATCCGCCGCCACGAATCTGGCCACTGCTAGGTCAGGTGTGCTAAGATTGGGACAGAAAAAAGCAATAAAAAGATTCTTAATTACGATGCAAGCTCTCGACCTACCATTCGAGTTTGTGCACAGTAGTGTTTATCCTTGGATTCTCAGTCCAGCGACTTGCCCGTCCCTGGTCCAAGGCTCCTGTATCAAACCGAAGTCGATATCCCTCTCCCTTAGAAGGATCGTGAGATTAGCTGAAGCGTGCGAGTTGCGCTTCAGGTTAATCTGCACGATTCTCGACATCGATATTGATGGGGTTGGGTCGGGAGATTTGTCGTCGATGACCATGTCGTCCAACAATTTGTTGGTGTCATCGACCTCCTCCAGAATCTCGTCCGGCTCGGCCAAGAAGACCTTTATCTTGGCCCTACCGGGCCTTGTGGTCATTTGCCTCCAGCTGGGGCAGACATTGCTGGTTAATCAGCAGGAGGAAAGGCTGGCTCGCCTTCATTTCCTGCTCTGCTCTGAGGATGGTCCAGTCCTCTGTATGGATGCCTGGGTTCTGGGCCTTCAGACAGGCAATCACCCTTGCAAGGTCAGTTTGGCCCTTTGGTAACCAGATGCGAGCTCTGGGTCTTCTTGGGATCTTCCTGGCGTGGACTAGCCTAATCTTAAGGCCATATGGGCTGGGCTCGCTAATCTTAGCCACACACTCCGCCAGAAAGCTTCCTGAGAACCCTTCGTCACACCTGATAACCCGGTGCCCTCTGACCACGTCTGAGTAGTCGAAGGAGGGGATGGGGCCGGTCGGCATGCTAACCAACCTGTCTGTTACCATGTCGGCCAACTTGGCCTCGATCTCCTCCCAGTTCTCCGACAGCAGGCGACCGTCGTCATGTAGCTGGTCCACCAGTGCCATAGCCAGACTGTCTCTGGCCACCTCGCTAAATTTCTTTGCCTGGCTGACAAAGTTAGTCGCTCGCGGCTTACCCTGTGGGTCCGTCTTAGGTGCGCTTTCGCTCACTCCTCTTGTTGTTGTATTCATTTCAGTTCATTAACGCCCGCTTTGTTCGTCTTGGCAGAGGGGGTTTGGGGCTTTGAAGACAGGTCGATCGCAGCTTCGCCCCAAAGGGTTGTCTGGCCCTGGGAAGGCACCGTGCAGACAGTGCTGAATTAACCCCTCAGCTGCGAACCTCGAAGTCAGTGTGCACGGGTCGCATCACACACCTGACTTGAGGGGAGGGTGATTAAAGCCTTGCCTAAGTCCGCCCGACTACAATTAGTCAGCATCCCCGTTCGAACCTCGACTGGGAACATGCTTCCAGCCGCCCTCGCTTGGAGAGTATAGTCGCACTACCGATGGTGTACACAGTTACGGCAGATGACACAGTCATCCGTTGGTCCCCCTGTGCACCCTATCGGCTGACGGCCCTCAACATCGAGATTCTTTTTAATTCGGTAAATAATACTTTTCTTAATCTCACCTTAATATCTAAACCTCTGCTCCGAATCACTTCTAAAATAACAACAGATATAAAGTCAGAACATCGGCATTCAGCATTGCTCGCCCATTGCTCGCCCCTTTATCAAAGGGGAGGTATCTGGCCCGAAACCACAACTCTTAAAGTATGAGGACTCTATGAATCACATCAAGAAAATCTTCGATTCTCTCTCTTGTGACATTTACCGTTTACCGTATACCAAACGGATCACAGAGTCACGTTCTCAGCAGTCCAATGCTCCACTTGCCCATAATCAGTTTGCCTTACTGATGAGCGTTGATGATGATGATGACGAGGAAGAAGTCGATAATGTGAGTTATACAGTCAATACAAAAGCTGTTTCCCCTTTAAAAGTCAAGAAACCATTTTCCCATAATCAGTTTGGTTCACTGATGACATGGTAAAAGTCGATGAAGTGAGTGATGAAGTCAATGCAAAACCTGTTCCCCCTTAGGCCCCTTAGGCCTTCCTATCCCCCTATTTTATCTGGTGATTATGAATTTTGATTGTCTCCTGCTGGGAATGTCCGAATTTACGCAAAGGATTCTGACACCCACCGCCATATACTAAAGCTGTTAAACGCTCATCATGTTCAGTATACTTATTTTTGCTTAGACGAGGATAAAACGTTATGTATAGTGGAACTTAATCTAGCAGTCTCCTTCTTTGTTGATACGATTGTACAAGAGTTTAAAATGCAAGGCCACACTGTTGTCAATACGTAAAATCCGAAATAAAGGTTCCTCCTCGGGTCATCATATATAAGTCGGGTCATAAGTATTATTACCCAGTCCAACCAAAAGTGTGTGGTTTCTAAACCTGTCCCCTGCTCTGTCTTAAGAGGCCTGTGTGTGGACGTTGTTCACTCGAACATCCTACTGGGTTTATTCTGTGGTGCCAATGACTTTGTTTGTGTAATCTTTCTGGGTAATCACGCGGCCTAAGATCTTGTTTCTCTTGGATAATTCCGAAAATTGAACAATCGTCGCTCTGGAATTAACCTTGCCGCTCCTTGACAATCCAGTTCCCGAAGTCGAAATTAATTTGTCCCGGCCTCGGCTGTCCGCAATGGACAGTCCTTTGCGGATGTCACTGGGCAACGTGATAATCCTATTCCCCCAATGGACTCGTCATCTTTTAACTGAAATGCAACTAACTACATTACGGAGTTTCCTAACCTTTCTGGCAATTGCAGGAGAGATTTAAAGTTCGTGATCTTTCCTCTGGCAATGTTTTTTGTTCTGTCCCTACTCCTTCCTTGTTGAGTATTTTCCAAATGATTCTAGAGTTTCAGAAGGTGGTCGCACAGCTAAAAGCATCTCTAGCCCAGAATGTGAATTTGATTCAGGGATTCCCAGTTATAGAGCCAATTATGACTAATGTCATGTTAGATGCGAAAACATATTTACCCCCAACAATACTCGCCGAGGTGGTTCAGCCATTCTGATCAAGGAAGGAATTTCCTATTACCACCTGCATGTTATCAGGAATTGAGAAATTAACCTAGCTACCGTCATGGTCTTAACTAGCAGAGGAGAGTTCCTTCTTCCTCCTTCATTAAGTTGGACTAGTTTAAAGTTTGATCACCTCCTGTCATAACTGGGCCAAAAGTTCATCTTCATCTTCATCTTCAACGCAACACATCGTCTTTGGAACAGTTACAGAGCCGACGGTAGAGGGAGAGCTCAACATGATGCTATAACGAATTCTTCGTCACAAATTCTAGGGACTGGAAGCCCTACGTGCTTTCCATCCAACTCTAAGGCCACCCCGTCCTGTATTGATCTTTTTATCTTCAAATCGATTGCAAGTAACCTACTATCCATAAGGTATAGGCATGATCTTAGCTCTGATCACTTGCCGCTTGTAGCAAACTTGGCGTCTGGTCCTACTACTATTGTCTCTAGATCTAGTCTGAAACCAGGATTTTGTCTCTCTACTTTTCATGATTCACTGGATAACTTCCTTGAGCTTTCCACCACGAAGGAGAAGGTGGGTTCAGTCATCAACATCCTCTTTCGTGTTTAGGGAGGATTCAGCCAATGATTAGGGAGGCTGCTACTGTTGCTCCCGCACCGGTGTCTTTCTTACGGCAAGGCGTCATTGTACGGGAGGGAGTCAATCTACTCCCTTTCGCAACAGCCTCTGCCCGAAGAGAACAGGTGGTAGCTGACAAGTTTGACATGCACTATGTGGAATTTGACCCGTTTTCGTGGGCAAAATTAAAATTTTTTAAATTAAGAAAATTTTTCTTGTACAATGATGATTATGGCAAAAGGAAGGTATTTTAGAAAAGTGGGCGAGCCAACGCCCCTCTCCGCCCACAGAAATAAAAAAAAAAACGAATATTTAAAGCTATTTTCAAGATAGAGGCCCAAATTTTGGACACAGGATGAATTTCTTATTTCAAATATGGCCAGCAAATTCAGATCGGATAATAAATATAGAAGTTATTCTAGAAAAAAAAACATTTTTTGTATTATTATATGTATTCATTTTAAGCTTCATCATAGTCATCAATTTCATTATTATTTTAAAAAAATATGTATTGTCGTCTTCCCTTACGTCGATATCAGTATTAACAAAGCCTTATATTCTGCGGAGTTTGATTGTTCCACAATATATTTCCGGACGAATTGAACCTCCCTTGCTTACGCCACACTACTAGCAGTTCTGCATGTCAGATCAAGATGTTGCTTCCTTATAATTAAAATTACGCAAAAAATCGCAAAAAACGCACAATGAGCCTATATATTTTGAATTCAGAATTGACAAACCTACAACATGTATATGGAAACTCACTGATACAATGTAAACCTTTCTTTAAACCCTTTGGAAAGATCAATTTTCCAAAAGTGACAAGAGGACACCACTTCCTAAATATACAAATTCAAAAAAAAAAAAATACGAACGCAACACGCCACATATTAGTATCAACATATAGTAATAACGTGAAGAATTAATATTCAGTTTGAACTTAGTTTGATCATTTCCTTACATGGTATCATTGAAAATACGGAAATTTGCATACTCGCGAAAAATTAGTTTTGGCCACGAAAACGGGTCAAACTCCATTTAGTGCCATGACACACCAAATGGAACTTTCTGAGCCACCTGTAACCCTGCAGGAGAATAAGGAGGACATTAAAAAGCTAAAAGCAAAGAAAGCCTCTGGAGAGGAACAAGTTGACAATTGTGTTGCAAAAACTCTGCCCCTTAGAGCACTGCTATACCATATTCTCATCTTTAACGTGTCCCTGAGGTTGAGTTTTTTCCAAAGGCTTAGAAGAGTGGTTGCATTAGAATGATCCTTAAACCTGACAAACCTCCCGAGGACCTCAACAGTTATAGGCCTATTAGCTTCCTTTCCACATTTGGAAAGCTTCTGGAATCCTTAGGAGATTACGTCAGTCTCCGAAGGCAATTTCAATTTGGCTTCACATTGAGGCACGGCACCCTTGTGCAGTTTTACCGTGTGGTTGATTTTATACTCGAGGGGTTTTACTGTAAGCTTTGATATGTAGTGGCATGAAGGTCTACTTTTCAAGCTCAAGCCGTTAATGAACCCGCAACTATTCGAAATGTTTAGGAGCTTTCTCTCTGACAGGACATTCAGGGTAATCCATTATGGAACCCTATCCTCTCAAAGGTTGATTAAGGCTGGAGTTCGTGATGGGCCTGTGGAACATATCCATTTACCCATCAAAATGCGCGGTAGTGTCGCACTCCCTCAGAAGGCAGTCATGCCCTGGCTTGTTCCGCCTACTTGAGCAGGTCAGGGAGTTTAAGTACCTGTGGGTCACTTTGGACACTCGATTAACCTTCGCCAAGCATACAAGTGCCATTAGGCGCTCAATAGAGGATAAGGCCAGAAAGCTGAACTGGCTGCTGACGGCAAATAATCACCTGAGCTTGGCAAATAATACAATGGCAAAATATACAAGTCCATACTTGTACTCACTGGCAGATAAGGGATTCAAGTTTATGGTATTGCGGCCTAAGATATTATGAGTCGCATTCAGCTATTTCAAAATAAGTTTCTGCGGAGAATTACTTCCATTTGAATAGGGGAAAGGTGGTTCCAATAAACAGAAGCTTCCGACAATGGAGGTATGTATGAACAGCTAATAAAAATGGAGCTACCACTGATTGCCCACCATTGATTGACTTGAGTGCAGAGTTCAGCGCTATAAGAACTATACCCCCGCACCTGATAGTGCGATCTACTCGATATACTGTGAACACCGCTGGAGAAACTTCGGAGCTCAGAATCTCCGGCCAGGTTTTTGTGAGCACAATAACCTAAGAAGCAAACGAAAGTTTGGAAGCTTCTTTCGTAAACTTTTTGCATTCTAATAGGAAATACCTAGGGGGTAGGTTAACACCCTGGGCAGATATATTGGTATGCACAGGACTTCGAGGGGTCAGTATTTGGGACCACCCAGGGTACAAAACAGATATCAATGGCGGTACGGGTGCTCCCGTGGCACGTTCGGGCACCGAATCTTTTCTAGCGCTCGATCTCAGGACTCTTGGTAATAATGGGTTGGGTTGTGCCGTGGGAGGCTGCCACTGAGAGACCGTTGCGGGTAGTTGGGATCCGCCTACATGCTGCCCTTCAATAGCGGCTTGTTTGCGCCTCGGAGTCTCATTAAGTAGCGTAAGGCTACTAAATTGGGTGTCCAGCACCAAGAACATTTCAAGAGTTTTACGAAAATTCGATAAAATTCCCTTAAAACCGGTTTGCCGCATGAAACCACTCCGCGACAAGCCTCGCCGCAGTAGCGTAAGCCAATGTTTTTGCCAACATCTTCCACCGTCTGAGCTGCAACACTAATACACTTGGCGCGTACGAGGTAATTGCACAGCCAGCAGCCGATTGTAAGGTCCCCTGCAGGAATAGCCGTGTTGCAAGTTTTGGCGAAACAAACAATCTTGGTGGAGATTATTATGACTTACCACTTTACTTAAACGCTTGTAGGTAAAAGAGAGAGCGCTGGACAAGTGGAGCAAGATAAGAGGTGCAGCGAGAGTGAGAGAGCGGGAGAGTGTGGGAGATAGATAACTAAAACGGGCTTTGGGCCTTAGGAAACATCTTTTCAATAAAAATTTCATTTTGGTTTTTGAGGGATAACCGTAACCGTACTGCGTGTACCCTCTGTCATTGCATTAAATGACTGAGGCGTTTTCTGCGATTATCATAGTTTGTATAAAAAATAATGAGCATGATACTGCATTATATTTTTTGAAATTTTTTAAATAACTATGGACACTTTAGAGTGACTTTCTTACCTGCTTTTTTCTTCAAAAAATACTAATAGTAATAAAGGAACTATGTTAGGTTAGGTTGACCCGGACGGCCCCCCTGAGGGGGCCAAGCTTAGGCCAGTAGGGCCTAATGGACCTGGAGAATGTTACGCGGTGTTGAAGTTTTTTAGGATCGCGGTAGTTTTTGCGAAGGCAGTGGTTCACTTGTCGTCCTCTTGGAGGCATATGCTAGTGATGCCAGTATTGGGGCACCTAAGTGTTTTACTCTTGCCTGATTTAGACCTGGGCACTTACAGATGAGATGCTCCAAGGTTTCGGTTGCATCGGATTCATCGCATCTCCTGCAGTTGCCGTTGTTGGTGGATGCCCAGCTTGACTGCATGCGCGACAGCCAGGCAGTGACCTGTAAGAATTCCCACCAACAGTCTAAAATCTTTTCGGGATAGGTTCAGTACCTAGTGACTGAGGTATCAGATCTTTGCACATGCTTTTAAATGTTTTGCAGGTTGCGTAATTTCTTCACCACCCGCCCGCCTCTTCAACTCACCTTGGAGCGTTCTTAGACGTTTTCTGTCCTATCGATAGCCAGTCCGACTCCTTTCCTGGCAAGTTCGTCTGCGGTTCCGTTTCCACCTATGCCCTGGTGGCTGGGAACCCAATAGATCCGCACTGACGTTGTCGTGCCTAGGATATCTTGTGCATCCCTGCTTGCCAGTACATTTTTGGAACTGACCGCCGACGATTGCATGGATCTAATCGCCGCCTGACTGTTTACGAACAGGTTTACCGCCTCACACGGGTGGGCTATTTCCTGTTCAAGCTCTGCCGCCTTCCTGATGGTGAAAACTTCCATCTGGAATACTGCATTGGCTTGGTAGCTTATACGACAGCCTCGACTAGGGGTCTGTACAGTATATGCCCGCGTCCAACTCCTTCTTCCATCTTGGAGCCGTCAGTGTATATTGTGACGTATCGATCATGGTCTTGAACCGTTTTCCAGTCTTCAGGTCTCATGCTGTTAATGTTTTCACATCAGGGCAAGTTCTAGGCGTCATGTAGTCAGATATACTGCTCATAGTTCGACCAATTGAGCTGTGCCCGTATCCCTGTGGCGAAATATTTTTTAGCGCTACTAGGCGTTGTGCAGCCCTTCCCGCGGTCAGTGGCGCGGGGATATCCAGGGGATCAATTCCAATTATAGTTTTTAGAGCTTTTGCGGGGGTTGATCTCAGCGGGTTCTCTCCATAAGCTTTTTGTAAGTTGGCTTGCCACCACACGTAGACTCCGTACAGCAGAGTCGGACGCACCTTCAATATGTAGACTCAGTGCATCAGAGCGGGTTAGAGGTAAGGGTCGATGGACAGACTCCCGTTATAATAATGCTTATATGCTGTTATTTTCGGGGCCTTTCTCTCGAACCTTCTGATTAGGTCGTCGACCACTAGATTCCATAGGAGGGGCAATAGGACTCCAAACTGCGGCGTGCCTCTGTGCGCTCCTTTCACCATGGGAGCTGTGACCCCTCTGCAACTTATCCAAAAGTTGATGGCGGGGTCCGTGTTGATCGCTCCTAGACTCTCCATTATTGCGTCAGTGCTTATATTATTGAATGTCCCGTATTTGTCTACAAAGACTCCGAGAGTATATTCCTTGTTGTGTAGGGCCCTCTCAATTGCGACTACTAACGAATGCAGCGCCGTCTCCACTGATTTCCCTTTTGTTTAGGCGTGCTGATTGGTTGACAGCAATTTGCCCACATCGTTTCTGATGTATAGGTCCTGCACCTTTTCTAGCGTCTTGAGTAGAAAGGAGGTAAGGTTTATCGGCCTGTAGTCCTTGGTACTGACGTGGCTGCTCATTCCTGCTATCGGCAGGAAGACAATCCTCGAGGGCCTCCATTGGGTTGGGACACAGCCCGTACTAAGACTAGCTGTGTAAACTGGGTGTAGCCATGATGTAATGACTTCTTTGGTCGCCTGGTGCTTTTATCCCCGCGAAGGAGTCATAGCTCTGTGGATTCTTCTAGAGGATATGAGATCTTCTGGGATATGCTCTTCCCTGGTTGCTGGTGATGGTGCTCGTTGGCATCGTTGATCTTTGTGCGACCTGGGAAGTGCGCTTGCATTAGTGGTGTTATGGTCTCTTCGCTGCCCTCAGTCCAGAGATGACTCTGTATGGTGGGTTGCTTTGAAAGCAACTTCGGTAGTCTATCCGTTTCTGGGGCTGTCTCTACGTTGGAGCAGAAGTTTCTCCAAAAGCTTATTTGCACCCTGAGTATTTCCTTCTAGTAGTTCCTTAGCAGGAATTGCTGGTTCTTTGGACTGGGTTCTACCAGGCTCCTGAGTTCTTTTGGTGTGGCCGGCCTATTGTGTGCCATGTAGCGGGAAGTTACCAGTAGGCGCTTTTTCTTGCTTTCTAGCAACACCACAGTCAGGTCATCCGAACTGTAATGAGACATAGGGTTAGTTTGAAGACCCTTCCTTACAAGTACGGCGGTTCTGTTCTTGCTTACCGATGTTGGGTAGAACGCGTTGTAGTTTGAGGAGTTTAATCCGGTGACGGCATTGCCCAAGGAAATGCATGGCTCTTGGACTAGAGCTACATCGGCGGACCTTTGCTCCATGGCAATGAGGAGTTCCGCCTACGCGACATTGCTCTTATGGAGATTGAGCTGCATCACCCTTAGGGACATGGGTACCAAGCTCAACTCCACTCGGAGGGTTGACTACTATCGTCAGGTCACCGTATAAATCACCAATAATGGAACTGAAAATTAAATGATTTATATTGTTCCTTAAGTTAATTATGTTAAGTATTTAAATATTTTGTTTGGTTTTCAGCGAAACTACATGATAGACTTATACTGGTTCAATACTTATAGCGGTTAATCCTTATAAAACCGTTAATATATTTAATAAGGTAAGATTCTGTTATATTTTTTTCTTCGCCTGAAAAGACTAGTTAACAAACGTATTTTTATGATATAGTATAATTAACCGAAATCGAAAATATATGATCCGACCGATTGCGGACAGAGTATGTTGTTGTCATGGAGTACAAAGCTAAAAAAAAAGGCGGTCAGTAGAATTTTTTGTGTTCCTAGGTCCGATCTGACCTTTACCCCACGTAAAACAATAACCAACTTTCTTTGTATTTCCTATCAGAATGCAACTCTGAGAGTCTATCGGTTTCTTCTCTGGTTATTGTCTTCATAGAATCCAGGTTAAAGTTGGAGATTTTAAGATTTTAAATTTTCCAGCTGTGTTCACGGTATATCGGCTAGATCGGCGCATTATACGTGGTGGAGCATTCATCTTCTAAAGTTGTTTACCTCAACTTAGAAACGTCGCACATTCCCTCATTTGGACGGAATGATTTATTATTACTCGACTTAATTACAAAACCCACATTTATTTTTTTTCCTGCCTATCAAAGAATATTGATCTTGCTTTGGAACGCTCTGAACTCTTACTATTCGCTCTACGCTCTATGCAAACCGAAGATTTCCGTCCTATTCTAACAGATCTCTCCTAATTAACATACCTCCAACCTAGCCAACCGTAAAACTATGGCCCATGAATGAGGTTCTAGATAAAGTTATGCCAAACATGATCTTTGGTTTGCATTCAAATTTAAACCGTGTAGAGATTAATAAGCTCTTTTGAACTGATAGTTAAACAACTTCAGAGGGGGATAGCAAAGTGCGTCGGCACAATACCTGGGCACACAGAAAGGAATACCGTCGGAACCAGGCGCATAAACTGAATTGACACGATGAAGATCTTAAAGAAGAGAGCTATCGTTTAAGCTAGAACTGAAAATTAAGTTCGATTTGGGTAAGACGTAGGAATAAGTCTGATTTAAATACGAAGAGTTTGAATAAGTTGTATGAAAAAACTGCCAAAATAGATCGGCTATTGCCTGATTATTGTTTGCGGTACTATTTTCAAATGAAACCAAGGAATGATTTGTTTTAGGCTTACGTTTTTTATTGTGAGGGTTGGATCCTGTAACGAGTAAAATAGTTTTTATAACACTTCGCGTTCAGAACGGTAAAGTTCAACCGAGCTGGCAGATAAGAGAATAAGCCAGATTGAGAACCGGTGATTTTAAATTTAGCATACAGCTTAAATTTTTTATTATTAAGTTGGCATAACTCTTTAGTAAACCACAAAGGTTTATTCGAGATTGGCGGGTAGTATAACGGAACACATTCAAAAAAAAATTTATGGTGTTGTAAAAAATATCCACGGCAACTGCCATATCAGGGTACATGTTCAGATCGGTCCAATCGAATTTATATATGAAACTATTCAGAGCTTGTCGAGCGAAAACAGAGGACTTTTTTGGGCTGAACGGTCAGACCGAATGTCAAGAGTCACATCAAAAGATGGATGATAAGGATCTTCGGGCTGCGTCAGAGGCGCCACCCTTGCTACTCTGACTCTCGCAGGATCAGAGACGAAGCAAAGATCGAGCAAGCGCTGTAAGGAATTTCGCACATGGTTGACTTGAGACAGCGAAATGTCGAACAAGCCAGCGATAAAGTCATGTTGTGTAGGTGTATGGAGAGTATTGGTGGAATTCTTTGAGCACCAAATAGTACCAGGGATATTAAAATCTCCTAGGACTACCAATAATCCCTATCCGATAGTTTATTGCAAATCTTCTTAATAGCGGAAAGGTTGTTCCAATAAATAGGAGGTCCCGACAAGGGAGGTATGGTACTGTAAACACAGCTGGAAAAACTTCGGAGCTCAGAATCTCCGGCTTAAACCAGGTTTGTGTGAACATTATAACCTGAGAAGCAAACGAAAAACTATCTAGTTAGGAAGCTTACTACGAAAGCCTTTTTGAAGGCCCAGTGGTCTGATCATGCCTAGGAAGAATTATTTTTACAGTCCGGTCTTTTTTCTTAGCTTCGAACTCTTTGAATGGTCAAAATTTGAGAAAACCGAGGGGACACAATGGATTCGGCGGCCCGAAAACTGATGCAGTAATGACCTTTTTGTAGGCTTTGGCGAAACAGACAATATTAGAGGGCATTATTATTACTTTCCACTGTACTATTTACGTGAGAAGATAGAGAGAGTGCGACATACAGATCGATGTGGAGATAAGAAGTGCAGCGGGAGAGCGTAGGAGTATGAAAGCCTTTTGAAAAGTTTAGCCGTTGCGACGGCGCTGACAACGTCTAAATGGGGAAGGCACAAAGATGAATGCATAAGAATGATAAGGGAAGCACTAGCTGCACAATTAAGTAAATATATAAACTCAATCAAATACACAGATAAGATAAGATAAGATAAGCTGCATGCACACGGGAAGTGAACGGGAAGTTATTAAACACAGTATAAATGATTAAGTTCATACCACGGTGGTTTATGCCAAATTTTAACACAAATCCTTGAACTACTGATCACTGAACTCAATTTACTTTCCGACGCTAGTAGCTCCAATTTTTCAAGTCTTTATAGATGTATTTATTTTTTCTGCAAAAACTCTTATTTTATTAACGCCTACTATAGGTTACCAGGTACGTTGAAAACCATCGATAGCAACCAATTTGCTTTAAATGTACAAAAAGTTGATCCGTTTTCACTTGAAAAACTTTTTTAAAATAGTTAATTTATCAAACTGATACACAGAACGATCAGTTTTTTAAGACATAATTATTTTGAATTTTTTTATAATTTAGATTCACATTTTATAACATCAGACTGCAATGTCATATAACTATGGCAGAACGATCAGAAAATTATTTAAAAACAAACAAGAAAGCTAACTTCGGCACGCCGAAGTTTTTATACCCTTCCCGATTGCAATTCGATCTCTAAGAATATTTACAATATAAGTTAAATGTATTGTAACGAAAACCGCTATATTCGAAGAGTCCGCGATATTTATGGCCCTTGGCAGCGCGAGAAGCCGCGAATTCCCTCATAAGCGCAATTATGAGAGCTTTTGACAGCCAGGATGCCTGGTCTCTCTAAGTGCTCTCTTTCCTTTCTCTTCTTCTTTCGAACGTGCCGCTGATCACCAATAAAGAAAAGCTAAAAATGTCCACCTTGACACTTTGGGCCAGTTAGAGCGCCTTCGTGAAAGGATGACGCCAGCCGGGAGCGCTCGTTATTCCGCGATTACCCCGCGCGTAGGTGAGGCACCGAACGTGGACTCCGGACAAGCGCAGCAGGTTTTTAGCCGAAGGGTGGATACCGGGCCAGGGTCAGTGCCAATTTCTGCGTCGCCTACAGCTTGCGACCTACCCTCACATTGGGGAATTTTTGAGGTGTCGGACACAGAACAGCGCCTTTTAGACGACTTGCAGGAAGCTGTATACAAGTCTTCGAGGGCGCGCCCAGCGCTTTCTCTCCACCCTCCCAGAGGCCGCGCTCCGCTCGTATGACGCCGTAACGGCCGCAATGCACGAATATTTCACGATC
This sequence comes from Drosophila serrata, assembly GCF_035046125.1. NCBI lineage: Eukaryota > Metazoa > Arthropoda > Insecta > Diptera > Drosophilidae > Drosophila > Drosophila serrata. The sequence goes on along the minus strand of NW_028257141.1, from coordinate 174,045 downwards.
GGCAAGCATGCCGGCTATCACGCCTTTCATAATCGGATGCAAGGACCACGAGAGTCCTTCGAGGGCTTCGCCCGCGACGTATAGCAGCATCATATTGCAACGCTTCATCAACGGGATCCAAAAGAGACTGGATACCAGTTCCCTATCATCGGCAGCAATCCGCGATCGTTGACTGAGGCCCTAGACATGGCTTGCCGCATCGAAGGACAATGTCGACGACGCCCAGCGGCCGCCGTGATGTCTATCGCCGCCGTCCCTAAAGCCGATCACATCGGCGTACCTCAAGGAGGAAACCGAGGCCCTCGCAGAAACGCCATGGCTGGCCCAGGTTCCTCCCGGAGCCCCGTGTCGTCCTTGAGAAACTAACTGCCGTCAACTTCTCGGGGCGGAGGTTGACGGCTAACCCCGAAAGCACCAGCGAGTATCCGCACCCCAAGTCTCCTGCCTCTCTTCGTTCACGGGATACTGGAACGGATTCCCACCTCTGCAGAATACACCGTGCCGAGTTACTCTACAAGGACCCTCGGCAGAACAATTTGTGGCCACCACTCGAGTCAACGCCAAACTGGAAATTGCCGGAAGGCCGGTCGCCCACGAGTTCTTGCCGGTGGAGGCCAGCACTCCTAGCCTCTTGGTTATTTACTTTCTGCTGCGCTATGAGGCCACAGTGGATCTGAAGGATCTTCCGTAATGGCTCCCGTTGGGATCTCTGCCGCTATATGCCCCGAATACCCTGCGTCGAAATTTGCTTTATTCGACTGTAGCAGTTCGGTGCAGGTCGGAAAAACTGCTTCCTCTGGCCTTGCTAGAATGTAGGAGAAGTTCTCAACTGCCGCCCCATGTTCTACTAGGCAGCACCTGGATGGACACCTCAAGCGATACTAACACCCTGCACCTAGTGGACCTTATCACACAGGAATACCTGCTACCCACGCAAATGCTAGTGGGACAGGTGGAACCCGTGCATGCCTGCATCGATCCCAGAAGTAGACGGGGACGGGGCATCCTCCCCCGCAAAAGTTCCCAAGGACTTGCCTGCCCACCTTCACCCAAAATGGACGGCACTAACCGAACGCTTCCCTCGAGTGTTTGCCCGAAACAGCGACGACTCGGGGCATACCGACTTAACCCGGCATGTCATAGACACGGGTCAATCTCGACCTGTTAAACAACCAGTGCGTTGCTTAGCAATGGCCAGGAAGGGCGAGGTAGAGCAGCTCGTCGCCTACATGAAGATTAGGGGCATAATTCGGTCGTCCACCAGTACATGGGTCTCACCGGTCGTCCTGGTAAAGAAAAAGGATGGTTTTACCCGATTCTGTGTGGACGTCTGAACGACATTACCGTCAAGGATTCATACCCCCTACCGAGAATGGACGACATCTTAGCCACTATGCACGGTGCCTGCTGGTTTTCCACCATGGACCTACAGAGCGGCTACTGGCAGGTGGAGATGGACGAGGACGTGTGACGCAGGTCTGTTCGAATTCAACAATGCCATTTGGCTTGATCAACGCGCCAGCCACCTTTGAGCGATTGATGGACTATTTGTTCTCCGAATCTACGTGAAAATTCCCTGGACGACATCATCGTATATTCTCGTACCGCCGAGCAGCACCTGGACCACTTGCAGCAAGTCTTCGATAGATTCCAGAGCGTAGGGCTGAAGCTGAGCCCCAACAAGTCACTTCTCTCGGACCGAGGTTAACTATCTGGGTCCGTTGTTAGCCGCAAGGTCTTAAGAGCGTATCCAGAGAAGGTTCCAAAAGTCGTCGATTATTCACCACCTCGGGAAAAATAGGAAGTGCGTTCCTTTGTGGGGCGATGTTCTTGTTTATGGGGAAGACAACAAATTTGCCACCCTTGAGCAATAACTACGAACGCACGAATAGGTCGATTATATGCTGTATTTTATTTTCGTTTTCTCTCTGGTCGGAGCTGCAACTCCCGATCGAATGCTTAGTTTTTAACATATATCAAAACGCTTACAATGTAGCTTAGCATAAAGATAAGGCGACAGAAGAAGAAGAGATAGATAAATAGATAACGAAAGAGAAAAGCTAAGAGCGCAGCAGGTGCAGCCATACACCCATGCGCGCACAATTAGGCGCTAGCGGTCTGCTCCGAACATACTCCCCCCGTTGGAAGAGGTACTGTTCCAACTTCATCGGCATCGTGGGGCAGAACGGCTAGCTTGGCGATTTTGCGGCCCCCAATTGGCCAACAACCTTTCCGAAATGGGGTCAAGAAGGCAGCTGGCCTTCCTACGGCAGCAAGTGTGCCACCATCAAAATGATTCCTAGGGGCCTTGACGACGGCAGCTGAGACAGACTGAGGAGTTGACGCACTCGGCAGCCCTCCAGACACGATCCAACCAAGTTTGGTGTTCTGAAGGGTTGGCAACGCGCTACCCAAATTAATTTGTCCCGTAGCCATTATTTTGAAGAAGAGTCCAGCACCAATTATAAGATCAATCCGCTCTGACCGATTAAAATGAGGATCAGCAAGCGAAATATTTTGCGGAATTTTCCACGATGTGGCATTTATGTTAAAATGAGGCTGATAATCAGCGATACTGTTAGTCACAACCGCGGAGAATGAGGCACGATAGCTTGCATCCTGGGATTGCGCTACAATGTCGACTGCCGTATCGGAATTCAGAGAGGATTCCCCAATCCCAGCGACTAGGGTATGCGACTTTCGACAATTAAAATTAAGTTGATGCGCTATACGAGACGTTATGAAGTTTAGTTGAGACGCCGAGTCTAAGATTGCTCGGCAAGGCATAAATTCTCCAGCCTTGTTTCTCAAATATATGATCGCGGTTGGAAGCAACACGTAATCAACAGGCAAAATATCTGTGGGGCTTGGTGGAGGGTTCGATGAATGGTGATTAGGTTGGGATGATGAATGCGATGATGAATGCGATGATGAATGTGATGATGATGGCTGAGAGTTGGGAAATGGATCGGATGTAGAGATGAGGTGGTGGATGGTACAGATGGGTCCTGATTAAAATGCAACAATGAGTGGTGCATCATTCGACAGTATCTGCAGTGCGTTGACTTGCATTGCTGGAAACTATGCCCCTTGCGCAAACAGTTGTGGCACAGGTGCAACTTCTTTGCTTCTCTAAATCGAAGATTCGGGCTCAAATTTAGAAATCGAGAGCACTTTGGCAAATAATGATCCCTCGCATCACAAAACGTACATAGGGGAAGATTTGAGCTACCAACTGAAGCAATGAAGCTATACCCATGCAGGTCTTTTCCCACCTGCCGGCTTGGTGTTTGCGTTACCAAGGCTTGATCCAAATTTTCCATAATCCTACACCTCCTTTGCAAGAACGACTCCATAGTATCCCACGTAGCTAGGTTGTTGATGGACAAATCCTCCTCCCATTTTTCCCGCGTCCTCTGATCGAGCTTCCGTGCGACGATGTGAATCAGCAATCCGTCCAAGATTTGTTGCGTAGTGGCCAGGGTACGGATTGCTCGCAGATGCGAATTCATGCAATCGCTTAACTCCCGAAGACCCTTGGCTGATCCCTTCTCGACACCTTTTAACCCAAATATTGCCTGTACGTGTGCCTGAAAATGTAGAACTTTATTATCAAATCGATTTTTGAGTAAGTCCAAAGCCTTTCTGTAATTGGCATTCGAGGGCTCAAGCGAACGTATGGTTTCTAGAGCCACGCCACCTAAACTTGACCTTAGATATTGTAATTTCTCAATATCACTAAGTTTTTCATCATTTCCAATGACCGTGCTGAACGTTGCAATAAAATCCGGCCAATCAGAGTAGGATCCATGGAACCGAGCTATCTCCAAAATTGGCAACCGAGGCTTTCTAGATCGGAAAGAAAGATCCGGATGATTAAAATTGTCTATGGAAGTTGAATTTGCAGCGGTTGCAGCCGGCAATTGAGATTTGCGAAGCGCCGCTAAACCTCGATTTATCTTCGCCTTCACATCCATGAACGCCGTGGAGAACTCAATCCGATGGTCGCTGGCTATCTCCGAAAAGTCAAATTTTTCCAGCGAAGTCTGTGCGGAATCAAAGGCCAAATTTAATGAATTAATCCACTCCAGTCGCGCCAGTAAATCAGCTTCATCAAACTGATCTACAGTCTCCGGATTTATGTAATAATTCATCGAGCTCAACTGCCGCAAAAGGGATTGGGCCTTGGCTCGGTAGAAGTCCACGTCACTTGGCGGCTCATTTTGATGCTGAACCGAATTTTCCGTAGCCATCTTTATTTTCTCACGCAAAAAGATTTAATTAAGGGAAAATGTCAGACCGCCTCGGTATATAGGAACCCGTTTAGTTTTCACCGCGCAAATTTAGGTTAATCAGCGTCACCGAGATGCAACGGAACCTCGACAATGTTGTTGTTGTAATTGTCTGCCTCGAAACAGCGGAGTTTTGGCACACGCACGTCTATGCTATTTATCTTGGTATATATACATATGTTCAATAGGCGCTATTTACGACGCTTAAGCGCGAGCTACCTTTTTATACAATATTTGGCACAACACAGCTTTTGTTAAACTGCGCGATTAAACCGAAATCAGCGGCCGGCTATATGCACTCAGCTTGTTATGTACAAGGTATGTGTGTATGTGAGTTTGCTTGTGTGCTTATGACCGAATGCCAGTAAGCGACAGCGAAGCAACGCGATTTGTTTAAACGATATTAAACAAAGAACACCGGGTTGCAGGCTCCGAACCAAAGAATCACGTCGGGGTCACCAAAATGTTTATGGGGAAGACAACAAATTTGCCACCCTTGAGCAATAACTACGAACGCACGAATAGGTCGATTATATGCTGTATTTTATTTTCGTTTTCTCTCTGGTCGGAGCTGCAACTCCCGATCGAATGCTTAGTTTTTAACATATATCAAAACGCTTACAATGTAGCTTAGCATAAAGATAAGGCGACAGAAGAAGAAGAGATAGATAAATAGATAACGAAAGAGAAAAGCTAAGAGCGCAGCAGGTGCAGCCATACACCCATGCGCGCACAATTAGGCGCTAGCGGTCTGCTCCGAACAGTTCTTATTATCGGAAGTTTATTCAAAACCATGGTGCGGGGGCGGTGCTCGGTCAACGGCAAGACGGTCAGGAGCGTGTACTGGAGTATTACAGGAAGTCCTTTAGCTGCTAGCGGTTGTCTTGGCCATGAAGCATCTCCACCACTACCTCTATGGCGGAGATTTCTACTGCGCACGGATCACTCGTGTCTCCGATGGCTGTTTAACTTTCGGGAGCCTGAAGGACAATTAGCTCCATGGATTGGACGATTCCAACAATACGACATGGACATGAACCAACGCAGCGGAAAGCAACATGGATACGCTGACGCCTTGTCTCATTGACCCTGTGGCGACTGCCGCGTATGTACCAGAGCTGAGCAAAACTATGGCCACGAGATCCATTTTCTGCAAACTCAACCCTTCAACATCGCTCGCAGCTAGGAAAAAGTCCTCACTCTCGCCTTGATTTTGCAGTGGCTAGAAAACGGAGAGGCAAACCGGTGTAAAAGCGTATTGACATTTATTCAAACAGCTCTTCATGGATAAACCTGCTGATGATAACTACCAAAACGGAAGACCCAGCTCTGGTAGTACCTCTCTTTAGGAAGGAGCCATTCGCAGCGCCCATAACTCCACGACCGGTGGACACTTTGTCATAAAAAAGACGATTGCCAAGCTGAAAAAAAGCTAAAGTGCCCGCTGTACCGAGTGCAATGCCAGAAGAGTAGCTACTCGTCGAACGGTAGTGGGCACTCCATTTGGCCGACATGCGATCGACATACTGGGTCCGCTGCCCACTACAGCCCTAGGAAACCGCTACATCGCTGCAGTGCTATGCTACTTTACCAAATGGCCGGAATGCATAGCGCTGCCCAATCAAACGGCCGAAATGGTTGCCCGAGCGCTCGTTCAAGAAGTCTTTTGCCTATTTGGTGTCCCCTTTATCCTTCACTCGGATCAGGGCCGAAACTTTGAGTCAGAAGTATTCCAGCCTGGCTTCCTTGATGTGGAAAAGTGTCGTACTACGCCGCTGCACCCTTAATCGGACGGAATGGTTGACTATCTGGCGAAATTCGTGGCCGCCGATCAACGCGACTGGGACCAGTTGTTGCCGCTAGCTCTGTGGGCCTATCGATCGGCCCCGCATGAGGCAACATTTAATTGTGGCCGCCAACGTCAACAAGTCATGCTATGACCTTCGGTCGCTCCCAGTGGAGTTTGTCGGTGAAGGCGAAGTATGGATATATGGTCCTACTCGAAGTGTGGGACGATGCCCTAAGTTGCAGTCGGATTGGATTGGACCCGCCACCGTCATCTGACGTCACTCTGAGCTAGTATACGAGATCCGTTTACCAAAGAAACTTACGTTCTAACGAACGTGTCCGGAAAAGCACGCGCCGAAAAAAAAGCTAATATCCACCTTGACACATGGGGCCAGCTAGAGATCTGGACGAGTAAGTTTTAAAAAGTTCCGCTCGGCTTTTCGTACGGTACTCTGACCGTGGCCCGATCACGGAAGAAATGTTTTACAATATTTATGTCAAAACACATATTTAAGGTTTTACTGTTACAGTTTTACATTTACAGTTTCTGTTTTTCTCTATATCTATATGAAAAAGTAGTCCGATTTTTAAAAAGTTAAAACCGAAATTCTGGCATACTATATAGCTTTAGAACTGAGAAACTAGTTTGCGTAGAAATGGACAGACGGACAAACGGACAGAAGGACAGACGGAATGACGAACATAGCTAGATCGACTCGGCTGTTGATGCTGATCAAGAATATATATACTTTATATGGTCGGAGGTGCCTCATTCACTGCGTTGTAAACTTCTGACTGAAAGCTAACGCCATGTTGAAAAGGTCCACTATCCTTAAACCCAATAAACCCCAAACCAACCCCAACTTCTAGCGGCTCATTTCTCTCACCCCATGCTTAGCCAAAATCCTCGACAAAGTCCTAGGGAAAACGTACGGTTTTTTTTTAACAAACAAACTCATTCATAACAATCAATTCGGTTTTAAAAAATCAAAATTGTTCAAGACAGTCTACTATGTATATGTAGACCACCTTGCAACCAGAGCCTTGCTTCTAAAGAAACCGAAAAATAACTATTGCTTACAACTCCTTAACCAACAAATCTCCCTTCCAAAATGTCCCGACAACCGACTCTACAAAAGCCTAGGCCTTACAATAAACAATAGATAAAACAGAACTCTTTCATCAACAACCTAAAACCAGGGATGGTCCAGGCCCCTCAATATATTAAAACACCTCTCCTCAAGAAAATATAACTGCTACACAACTCCCCTCATCCAAATTATTAACTCCATCCCCAACTCAACTACTGCCAACCCATCTACGTAAAAGGCTTAACCTTCAAGGTAAATCGAATCAAATTTTCCCAAAACTCTGTTATAAAATCTGCAAAGAACAATTTTCTGATTGACACAAAACTATATTTACAATAGAAAAGAAATGGAAACTCCCATTAGGCAAACTGGCAACTAAACCGATTCACTCACGACTTTCCAAACGGGAAAATTGTCCAAATTCAGAAACAGGAAACATAGATACCCCAGCACAATAGATTTGATCATCGACTCCTGAAAAACCTTATCCCTTCTACATTTTCCAGCTAAAACCATCGATCCAAAAATTACACCACAAACACATCCTTTTCTCTTTACTACAAAAACAGTACTTTCACTAGAACCTTCCATCAACTCTTCCACTCCATAAAAAACTTCCTCCATAACCACCAATTCCTATAGACAGACGGCTCAAAGGCTAACGATACTTTGAGCTACAATGTAACAAAGGACACATAATAGAAACACAATCACCAAATTCTTCCCAAAAATTAAACTAATTTGGAACACGATTAACATTGGCAGAAAAGGCAAAGAGATAGCCGATAAAGCAGCGTGGGAAGTACACAAATATTCACTTATACTATCTGAGAACCCTAACTCCAAAGATATCACAGAACACATCAAGATGTAAGTAGGTAGGTTAAAGTGGTGTGTCCCATCTTGAGCCCCCAAATAGTGCAGGGCTTCGTTTTGATCCACACCGTCTGTACGTGGTTATGACTTTGCCACTCTCAGCACCATCCCGAATCATTAAAAAAAGCAAGGATAGCTGCGATCTTGCGTTTCCCTACTTCTCCCAGCGATTCCAGTTGATAGGCACCGAAGTGACACCTTACGATTCCGTTTAGTGCTGGGCAGCGTCAGAGCAAGCGTTCTGACGTCTCCTGATCCGTTAATGATTTGTTTGCAGTTTGTGTTATGGGGTAGTCCCATCTTCATTGCGTGCGATCCTATAGCCCAATGTCCAGAAGAGGCTGACTTGATCCTACTGATGTCGTTCTTGCTTTGAGATATCTGTTCTTGTGTCCGTTTTTTATCGAAGTTTGTTCAGCATAGCTTAGCTCTTCCGTATTGAATCTTCCTTGACCATTCCCTGTTGGTCGTATTTTTATAGTCGTCGATTGGACCCTGTTTAGCGGGATCGATATTTCCTGAACCCTTCCTGGCTAGCTCGTCTGCTTTCTCCTTCCCTGGAATTTCGTTGTGTCTTGGCATTCAGGTAATTCTTACATCGTTATCTGGCGCTAGTTCATTTAGGTCGTCCTTGCATCCTGCCACTAACTGCGAGTTCGTTTTGACTGCGTCTAGAGCCTTAATATCCGCTTGACTATCAGAGTAAATCCTCGCCTTGGGCCTTCCGTATTGAGAGTCTTGGTGCCTCCAATATAGCAAGTACCTTAGCCTGGAAGACTGTCGCTGATGTTGGCAAACTGAAAGCCGATTCAGCGAAAAACTCAGCCCCCACACCACAACTCATCTTAAAGCCATCGGTGTAGATTGATCTTATCTAGTTTGGTTACTCTGTCTCTAACCCACCGTGAAGTCGTGTAGCCATTTCCGAATCTCATTTTGCTTATTTTGTAGTACTTGCGCTCGCTAGTGATGTGACCTCCTCAAGTATAGTGCGATGCCCTATGCAACAATCTCTCCAGAAATCGCTTGCTTTCAGTCTCACCACACTCTGCGCCGCAGTATCTCTAATGAACAGGTAAATAGGCATAATGTTTAGGATTACGTTCAGAGGGTCTGAACGTTTTATCTTTGTTAGCTTTGTTATATTCTAGGATTTGGTGAGTTCCGGCCACCATACCAGGCCCTGTAAGTCAGTATTTTTCTTACTACTGCCGTTATGCCATTCTTACTATGCCATTCTTTATTTGCTATCTTCTTAAAGTGGTCATGGATTCTTGTCTGGATCGCGTTTAGGGAGATCGGTAATTCGAAGTCTAGTGCGATGCCCTATGCAACAATCTCTCCAGAAATCGCTTGCTATCAGTCTCACCACACTCTGCGCCGCAGTATCTCTAATGAACAGGTCAATAGGCATAATGTTTAGGATTACGTTCAGAGGGTCTGAACGTTTTATCTTTGTTAGCTTTGTTATATTCTAGGATTTGGTGAGTTCCGGCCACCATACCAGGCCCTGTAAGTCAGTATTGTTCTTACTACTGCCGTTACACACTTTATTGTTATTAAGTGTAGTCCCAATTCTTGCCATACACTTTCCGACAAAACTAGAATTTTATTCCTGCTTTCTTGACTCTTACATCATGTTTCTCTTCCATGTGAGCTTTGGGTTCAATATCCTAGATATTTAGCCTGCTCCTTTGTAATTCGATCCCATCTATCTTGGACATGTTTAGTCTTAGTATTTTTTTCTTTGTGAATTAGTTTCGTCTTTCTTGGGTTAGTACCTGTCCACAGGTTTTCGCCCAATTTTTTAAGCAATCCAATCCAAGATTGACGTTGTTAAACGCACATTCTAAGTCGAAGAAGGTGGCCATCGTGTTTTGTTTGTAGATCAACGACTTATCGACGTGACTCACTTCTTAATGCAGTTCTGTTCCTGTTAATCGACCCTTCCGGTATGCACTTTGGGCATTCTGCCAGGCTTAGCTATGAATATTACTTTCGCTTTCCTCCACGGTAGCAGTATGTGTTTTAGTTTTTATGCATGCATTAAAGATTGGTTTGAGTCATCTGCTGATGCTTCCTTTTCCTGCTTGTTGCATTGCCGGAATCATTCCGTGAAGGCCCGGACTTTTATATTTGTCAATGGAGTCTAATACCCACTGCATTGTTTTAAATTGTGACTCCTTTGTTGATGAATGGATGTCTGGTGCTTGGACTCTCTGACTCCAAGTTTTCACGCACATTCTCTGGAAAGTATGTGTCTACCAGGATCCATAGTGATTCTATAACCGTCATTGCTGATGTGCCGTAAGGTTTATTTATTAAGGATGGGCTCGTTTGCTCTTTAGCAAGGAGCTTGCTTAGCCTTGCCGTGTCCTTTATGTCCTTTTTTTGCTTTGCAGTAGGTAGGTAGGTTACAGTGGTGAGGCCCATAGCTGGGGTCTCCAATTAGAGCTAAGCTCCGTTTTGTTCCACTCCCTCTGTATGTTGTTGTTATACACTATCAGTACCATCCAGAGTCAGTAAGGAAACCTAGGATTGCCGAAACTTTCAGCTTTCCTATGTTTCTCACTGACTCCATCTGGTAGGCACCAAAGTGGCGAAATCTGATGTGGCTTAGCGCTGGGCAGAAGCACATCAGATGTTCCGGTGTCTCTTGCTCTGAAGGTTGCTTACAGCTTCTACAGATTGCATTGTATGACAGTTCCACCTTCATTGCGTCCGAACCGATCGCCCAATGTCCCGTGGTGGCTGCTGTGATCCTGCTAATATCCCTCTTGCTGTTGGATAGCAGTTCACTGGTTCGATTTTTAACGTACCTCGGCCAACATTCCCTTGACCTTCTGTGATCGCTCTCACTATGCCATTCTTTATTTGCTATCTTCTTAAAGTGGTCATGGATTCTTGTCTGGATCGCGTTTAGGGAGATTGGTAATTCGAAGTCAGAACTTAGCCCCGCCGAGCCTGCACGGGCTAGTTGTCTGCCTTCTCATTACCTGGGATCTCGTTGTGTCCCGGTACCCATGTTACTTGTACCCTATTTTTGTCGGCAAGTCTATTAAGGGCCTTCTTGCATTCTGCCACTAGTCGTGAGTTTGTTTTCACGGCAGAAAGGGATTTGATAGCCGCTTGGCTATCCGAGTAGATTCGAACTCTTTTACCCCTGAGGTCCTGCCTTAAGGAAAGTTCGACTGCTTCCCTTATGGCTAGTAACTCAGCCTGAAAGACCGTCGCTGAGTTAGAGAGATTGAAAGCCTTTTCAATTCTCCAATTTTCAGCGAAGATCCCAGGATTGCGTTTAGAGCAGCCGCGGGGCATGAGCGCATTGCACCCACGGCCCCCGCACTCGCTGCCCGTTGCATCCGTGTCAGCTTCGTTCTGTTGTAAGCCCTAGCTAGTGCCGGTCACCATACTAGGGCTCTGTAAGTTAGTATTTTCCGTACCACTGCTGAGTAGAGCCATAAAATTATCTTTGGGTGCAGTCCCCATTTGTTCCCAAACATTTTCCTGCAGGAGTAGAATGCAATGCTTGCTTTCCTTACCCTTTCTGCAATGTTATCTTTCCATGAGAGCTTTTTATCCAGAATAACTCCTAGACACTTCGCTCGCTCCGATAGTTTTAGCTCCACGCCGCTAATACTGGGCATGTTGAAGGGTGGTATCTTAGTTCTTTTTGTGAAGAGCATAAGCTCCGTTTTAGTGGGATTGATACCTAGTCCGCAGGTTTTTGCCCATTTATTTAATCGACCAAGCGCACCCGTCATTATTTCGCTAATACCATCAGGGTATGGTCCCGATACTAGCAGACTCCACCCGTATTGAGATCTGTCAATATGGCGTTTTTATTTGTGAGCCAGAGAAGGGGCGATAGTACCCCGCCCTGAGGTGTGTCTCTCTTCACAGTCCGCGTGAGGTGGGTGCCACTCAGTTCGGCTGTGATCGTCCTGCTCTTTAGCATGACCCCGATCCACTCTCTGATGCCTCTCTCAATACCTAACAAGTTTCGGAAGCCCAGGATAGAGTCGGGGTTCACGTTATTGAACGCGCCTTCGATGTCTAGGAAGGCTGCCATCGTGTATTTTTTGTGTTGTAATGTCTTCTCGACATGATGTACAACTACGTGTAGCGCTGTTTCCGATGATTTTCCTCTGCGGTACGCATGTTGATGCGAGAGTTGATGCCCCTCTATAGATTCCTGGATGTGGACGTCCAGGAGTCTCTCTAGTGTCTTCAGGGCGAAGGAGGTGAGACTTATCGGTCTATAATCCTTTGCTAGGATATGCCCCCTTCTGCCCGGTTTCGGTATAAAAATGACTTTTGCCTCCCTCCACAGCAGTGGGATGTGCTTCAGTCTTAAACAAGCTTCGTAAATGGCTTTTAGCCATTTGCAAATGCTATGCTTGGCTGATTGTAGCATTGCCGGTATTAAGCCGTCTGGGCCCGGGCTTTTATACTTATCGAAAGAATCTATTGCACACTGAATTCGCTCAGTGGTAATGATGTCTTTCGTAGGTGTGTCCATTTGAGAGTTCGTTCCCTCCTCGGGTTCCGAGCTCACTCTTAGGCTTCCTGGGAAGTGGGTGTCATCTAGTAGCTCTAGTGGCTTCTCAATTGTCGTCGTAGCAGAGCCGTCTGCTCTGTTGATCAGGGTAGGGCTTACGTGCCCTTTAGCGAGAATTTTGCTTACTCTCGCCGTGTCCTTTATGCCTTCTAGTGACTCGCAGTAGTTTTGCCGGACTCTTTCTTGGCTTTGTATACTGCCGGGTTACAAAGCTGTCGTTGAAGGACTTTCTCGCGCTCTTTCTGAGCTCGCTTAGTTCCTTTGTCCACCACGGTGGGTGTTGCTTCTTCGAAAATGTTAGCTTACAAATCTCTTTGAAGGCGTTATTCAGAATATTTGTTAGGTCCTCCACCTCCTTGTCGAGTGCCTTTGCAGTGGATATAGTCTTGATCCTCCTGCCGTTTACTTTAGATTGGACAATTTCGCTGAAATTGTTCCAATCCGTCTTACGGGGGTTTCTTCTTGGCACCTGTTTCTTAACTGGTGTCGTTATTTCAAAGAAAATGTATCTATGGTCTGAGAAGGAGTGTTCTGTTGATACCCTCCAGTTCTCGACCCTGTAATTATTTTGTTCTATATGTAATGTAAGGTCTAACACCTCTTCCCAACCGTGAAACTTTTCTGTGCTCGGAAAGATGAAGGTCGCGTACTACCCTTATTACATATCGTAACATTCATACAGATAATATTGTCAAAGAGTGACTCACCTCTTTCGTTAGTCTCCGAACTCCCACAGAGCGTGTGCCTCGCAATCGCATCACACCCGAGCACCAGGGTTCTCTTCATCACTTCCGCCCATTGCAGCAGCTTGACTACCGGCTCAGTCGGGGCCGGCTCGGCATGGGCCATGTACGCCGATGATATGATGACTCCGCTCCCATCCGCCGCCACGAATCTGGCCACTGCTAGGTCAGGTGTGCTAAGATTGGGACAGAGAAAAGCAATAAAAAGATTCTTAATTACGATGCAAGCTCTCGACCTACCATTCGAGTTTGTGCACAGTAGTGTTTATCCTTGGATTCTCAGTCCAGCGACTTGCCCGTCCCTGGTCCAAGGCTCCTGTATCAAACCGAAGTCGATATCCCTCTCCCTTAGAAGGATCGTGAGATTAGCTGAAGCGTGCGAGCTGCGCTTCAGGTTAATCTGCACGATTCTCGACATCGATATTGGTGGGGGTGGCGTAGGGAGATTTGTCGTCGATTCCCATGTCGTCCAACAATTTGTTGGTGTCATCGACCTCCTCCAGAATCTCGTCCGGCTCGGCCAAGAAGACCTTTATCTTGGCCCTACCGGGCCTTGTGGTCATTTGCCTCCAGCTGGGGCAGACATTGCTGGTTTATCAGCAGGAGGAAAGGCTGGCTCGCCTTCATTTCCTGCTCTGCTCTGAGGATGGTCCAGTCCTCTGTATGGATGCCTGGGTTCTGGGCCTTCAGACAGGCAATCACCCTTGCAAGGTCAGTTTGGCCCTTTGGTAACCAGATGCGAGCTCTGGGTCTCCTTAGGATCTTCCTGGCGTGGACTAGCCTAATCTTAAGGCCACATGGGCTGGGCTCGCTAATCTTAGCCACACACTCCGCCAGGAAGCTTCGGGAGAACCCTTCGTCGCACCTGATGACCTGGTGCCCTCTGACCACGTCTGAGGAGTCGAAGGAGGGGATGGGGCCGGTCGGCATGCTAACCAACCAGTCGGTCACCATGTCGGCCAACTTGGCCTCGATCTCCTCCCACTTCTCCGACAGCAGGCGACCGTCGTCATAAAGCTCGTCCACCAGTGCCATAGCCAGACTGTCTCTGGCCACCTCACTAAATTTCTTTGCCGCTGACAAAGTTAGTCGCTCGCGGCTTACCCTGTGGGTCCTTCGCTCTTTTAGGTGCGCTTTCGCTCACTTCCTGTGAACGAAGCGGGCTCTGTTGACCCTCGCTCGTCTCTGATGGTGAGAAATTTTCGTCATCTCTAAGTGCTACTCGCCCTCCCCTCGGATTGCTACTCGCCCTCCCCTCGGATTGCGACTCTTCCCCGTCGGTCTCCGATACATTGTGAGATGCCGCGACCAATCTCGGTCTCAGCATCTCCTTCTCGTCCTTCGTTGACAGTTTCTGGGGTTTATCTTCTCCCGGGATTTCCGAAGCTCGGTTTAAGGAAATCATAGCATTTCATGAACGCCCGCTTTGCTAGTTCTGGCAAACGCAGCGGGCCAGTGATGGTTCGGGGCTTTGAATAAAGGTCGACCGCAGCTTCGCCCCAAAACTGTGGCAAGGCCACTTACGACCCAGTGTTGCCTGGCCCTGGGAAGGCTCCGTGCAGACACAGCTGGATTAACCCCTCAGCTGCGAACCTGGAAGTCAGTGTGCACGGGTCGCATCACTAACCTAACTAGAGGGGAGGCTGATTAAAGACTTGCCTAAGTCCGCCCGCATACAATTGGTCAGCATCCCCGGTCGAGCCTCGACTGGGGACCTGCTTCCAGCCGCCCTCGCTTGGAGAGTATAGTCGCACTACCGATGGTGTACACAGTTACGGCGGATGACACAGTCATCCGTTGATCCTCCTGTGCACCCTATCGGCTGACGGCTGCTTTGTAGTATCTCTGTCAGGATTCTTTTCAGGCTTCGTATATTGCTTTCTTGTACTGTTTTTGTACCTCTTTGTTTTAGCTAGTGTTGAAGGGTTTTCGTGCCCTCTTTCTGAGGTCACTCAGCTCCTCGGTCCACCTTTGTGAGTACTGCATCTTCGAAAATGTCACTCTACATGTCTCATTGAAGGCGTTTTTTAATATACATGTGAGGTCCTCTATTTCCTTGTCGAATGACTTTTCTGAGGAATGTACCTTTATGCTTCTGTAAATGACCTTCGAGTGGACAATTTCGCCGAACTTGCCCCAGTTAGTTTGGCGTGGAATTTCGTTTTAGTGCCGGCTTGCTGGTCGGCACCGTTATCTCGAAAACAATATATCGGTGGTTCAAAACCGAATGCTGCATCGCCACTTCCCAGTTTTCGACCCTGTAATGGCTGTGTTCTATCTCGTCCCACCCTTGATAGCCCTCTGTTCTTGGGTAGATTAATATACGTTAGATCCGGTGTTCTAAGATAAGAAAAAAGATCTTCTTAAATAAATCTTAAGTTACTTGAATGGCAGGACGCAAAAGGTCCTCTTTAAGTATAATTTATCCAATGTTCTAAGGGTTACATCTGGCGTCCCGCAAGGAAGCCATTTGGGACCCTTATTGTTTACATTACTTATAAATTACTTTACCCAAAGTCCTGACCAACTCCAGAGTGCCTATGTACGCGGATGACGTCAAACTTTGCGTGCAATATAATGACGTTGCCTGCCAGTCGGATTTACAAACAGATCTCAATCATTTTCAAACTTGCCGAGTAAACTTATTAAATTTAAACGGCTCTAAATGCAAGCTAATGACATTCTTTCTTGTCGTTCCTAAGCTTATTACTTACACACTGAACTGCTGTTCTCTGGAAAGAATTAATTCAGTTGATGATTTGGGCGTCCGCTTGGACCAAAAACTTGACTTTATTGATCATATTTCGTCTATGGTGAATAGAGCCTGGGGTGTGCTTGGATTTATTAAGCGGTGGTCGATGGAATTAAACTTTTTACGTTTCGCTCTACGCGGTTTAAATTGGGATGCAAACCAAAGATTACCTTCCTACTCTAGTAGACTCCTATTAATAAACTTGCCGCCCTTAACCAATCGTAGAACGATGCTAGGGATAACCTTTATTTTTAACCTTATCCATGGTGATGTGGAAAGTGCTGACTTGTTGAGTCAGCTTAATTTCCACGTACCATGTAGAACTACTAGATCCTATATCCCATTAGTGTTGAGCCACTGTAGAACCTCCTTTGAACTGCATGAACCTTTTATAATGAATTGTACACAATAATCGGTAACGTAGATACCCATCCCTAATTAAAATCTGTAATACTAACACACTTAGTAAACATAAAGTCAAGTTTTGGGTCCAAGCGGACGCCCAAATCATCAACTGAATTAATTCTTTCCAAAGAGCAGCAGTTCAGCGTGTAGGTAGCAAGCTTAGGAAGGACACGAGAGAATGTCATTAGCTTACATTTCGAGCCGCTTAAGTTCAATAAGCTTAAACGGCACCAAGGTTGAAAATTATTGAGATCTGTTTGTAAATCTGACTGGCGGGCGACGTCATTAAATCGAGTTTCCTTACGAGGAAAGAATAGTTAACAGAGCCAAATGCTTTACTGAAATCATTATAGATTACATCTGTCTGAAAATTATTACGGAGGCCCTTTATAATATAGCAAGAGAGCTCCAAAAGATTTGTCGTTGTTGATCTTCGCATTATAAAACCATGTTGACATGGAGAAATAACTGATCTAGAAAGGTGATGCAAGTTAGGAGTAATTACATTTTCAAAAAGTTTTGGGATAGCCGACAACTTAGAGATACCTCTATAATTGTTGCTACATTTTCTGTGGAGAGGAATAATAAACGATTTCTTCCAAATAAGGGGAAACTGTGAGGTTTCTAAGGATAAGGTAAACCTTCAGAAGAGAATAGCACAGGGCGCCGGCACAATACCTAAAGACACAACCAGGAAGTCCTCCGGGACCTGGGGAATAGTTGATTAATCAAAATTACTTACTTTAGCCTTGTAAAGGTAAATCGGCACCTGCCAGACGCCATTCTTTTCACCTTTTCCTTAATAAAGTAGTCCATAAAAACAGTGAAAGCTTGCGACTTCACTATAACAATGACCTGCGTAGATCTTTCCTGAACCAGAATAAATTTTCAACTCTAAATATGAAATGCAAAAACCAAAGAAAGAAAGAGTAAAAACAAGAATGTAAGCTAATTTCGGAACGTAGTAGTTTATATATCCTTGCAGATATACTCCGATGACTAGGAATTATTACTATAATAATAATTAAATTAAAACCGAAATTTTAGAAAAATATAAAAGGGCAATATCTAAAATTTTATGTAAACCTGTTTTAAACTAAAAAAGTTACACTTTCTTTTAAATTTACCGATCGTTCCTATGGCAGCTATATGATATAGGCATTCGATCCGGTCCGTTCCGACATATATGTATACGTGTGAGAGTATATAGAAGACTTACTGCAAAGCTTCATTAAGATAGCTTTAGAGAAAGAGACCAGTTTGCGTAGAAACGGACAGACTGACATGGCTTGATTGACTCGTCAAGGATATATGTACATATATACCAGAGAATGGCATTGAGTATGATCGGTCCTGTTCAATCAACAACGCTCAAGCCGATCAAAACTCTACACAGCGCATCGTTACAACTTGTTCGATCGAGCGTCGCGCACAATACGATCTCGTTCAATCGGCTTGCTTGTTCTTTTTGCTGATTCAAACAGATTGGTTCGTACCGGCATGATGATTGAAACTGATTGTGTAAGAAAAGATCGATGAAGCCCAGCAAACCATAAACGCTCAAGCTTCACTCATGTTGCACTTAATTTGATTGTGAATGATGCAATCAGACCGAAAATATGTACATAATTATATATGCGCAGAAAAGAAGTTGCAATGAATAGAATTAACTGAAACAGATTAACTTCATTTATTTGTCATTTTATATCCTAAAAACTAAAATTCAACAAATAGTATGCTCAGAACACTAAGGAACACAAATTTTTCTTCATGGAATAATCGGATTAAATCAAACCCGGTTTGACCAAAATAAATGATTGTGATCCGCCTGAATGCAAGGAGCAGTCTCGATCATTCTTTGCAATTCACACAAAACGTTTGATTAAAAGC
This sequence comes from Drosophila serrata, assembly GCF_035046125.1. Classification (NCBI taxonomy): domain Eukaryota; kingdom Metazoa; phylum Arthropoda; class Insecta; order Diptera; family Drosophilidae; genus Drosophila; species Drosophila serrata. Next base: position 155,647 of record NW_028257141.1, on the reverse strand, counting down.
AATCATTCCGCAACCGGGCAAGAGTGATCGAAACTGATTATTCGCTTCGAACATGCTGCCTTACGATCATACAATTTTGTTGATGCAAAGTTTTGCGTCACATGTCCGAGTCAATGATCGGGTATGATTGTAAAAATGTTGATAGTTGCAGTTCTCTGATATATACTTTATAAGGTCGGAAGTGACTTCTTCACTGCGCCGCAAACTTCGGACTGAAATAATACCCTGCAAGGGTATAAAAATTCCAAATACTCAGGAAGGACTTTAGCACGAAACTGTTTTGTATCGTTAATACTTCTGCATTACTGTAAATGATTTTTTGTATATATGTATATGTCCGCTATATCCGTATTCTTTTTTTAAAGCGCAAAAAGTTATACAATTAAGTGAATATACCCCAAAAATGCTTAATATTTTAGAAATTTAATAAAGTGTTTTTTTTAGTAAAGAGATCAAATAAATGTAATATATGTTTTCAGTTTTCAAAATATTTTTATTTGACGTAACCAATAAAGTCTTTAAAAATATCGATTTATTTACTTTGATACCCTATTAAAGGCGTTTAAATTTTTCGATTATCCTATTTGGTTCAAAGACCAACGTTAAATGAGAAAAGACCCTAATACAATCAAATGGTTCGATTCGCAAATCTTATCCAAATCTCATAACTCTTCGTAAATACGGACAATACGAACCAACGAATCGATGATTACACTCGCTTTAAAATTGGAAAATTCGAGTTAAGGAATGAATGTCAAGAAAAATTAGAAACAAAAACACGAGTGGTGTAGGATTTTAATTAAGTATTTAATCTCATTCTTGTTCTGAACCCATATCTTATTTATTGTACCTGGTTATTTCGGATACTGTAACACCTGCAAGGTGGATACGTTCAAAGCACAATTATTATGAAGTATGAGAATTTTAACAAATGCGTAAAATCTGGGAGTTTCACTTTTTTATTCGATTCGCCTTTTCATATTGATCCGAAATCTGGGGAAATCTTTGGCAACTAGATCCTCTTGTTAACAATATAAGGTTATATAAGTAAGCAAATTAAAAAAAAAGTATGTTGAAAACTCGTTTGCCCTCTAATAGCGAGACGTTTTCGAAATACAAAATGACGATTTATTATTTAACTCAGAAGAAGCATAAGGAACACAGTGAAGGATACATCTATATAAAAACATGTATATATGTATATACAATGTTGGATCTTAAATTATAGTAGTCAGTGTAAAAGAATTAAATCAAATACCAAGCAACAATTCTCGTCTCTGCACTCTAACGGTTGTTTGTTAGTACGCTTTGTTATGTTTATTCGCCAGATGGTCAGGATAGTTCGATGCAAATAGGAGAGAGATGTTGAGTGAGGTTGAAGGTTTGAGAGAGGGATACGCACTACGATTGTTGTGCGTGTATGCTTGAGCCACTGGGAGAGACAGAGATACAAGTATGTTCGTTGCAGCATTTTCTGGAAAGCATTTTCGGTATGCTAGGATTCTGGCGAGCAGTCTCAAATTGACAGTGGCGTGATCAAGTATATTCGCCGTATACAACCAGCGCAATAAAAATGGCGTGCTATTATGGAACTGCAAAATCGCAATTTCGTCGAAATGTGTAAAGCTATGCAAGCGTCTGTGCGTCCACAAAATCAAGTGGTTTTGCCAAAATTTAACCCAGATGTATCTGGAGCTGATGCGACTCAATGGTGTGCAACGGCAAGCATTATTATGAACGAACAGCAGATTGATGGCAGCGCACTTATCATGATGTTGAGTAGTTGCATGCAGGGCAGTGCTTCAGCGTGGCTTGCACAGATCTGCTATGCCGCTTTTAATTGGGAGCAGTTTAAAGAACTAATTATACAGCGTTTCGAGATTAAGGAAACGCCGGCAGCTATGTTCCTGAATCTGCTGAACAGCCGTCCAGTCCACAATGAGTGCCCTGCAGTGTACGCAAGCCGTATGGTGAAGTCATTACCACAAAATGGCGCAATATGAACGCCGAGAAAATAGCTGTATCCACGCATACTTGCGCATATGGCCAATTTTCGTCAAATGTACAAGCTAGAAGTCAACTCCAGATGGAACTGAAAGCATTTACATTTGACAAAAAGCGGAGTGCTGGAAGTACTGATGGTAATAGCGGCGACTACAAGCGAGCCAAAATTGTGTGCCACTTATGCAAGAAGCCAGGACATAAAATGGCGGAGTGTAAATTAAAGCGGTCTGTATCGGAGAATAAACAGCATCGACATTTGCAGAATGTGATCTGTTACCGGTGTGGACAACCTGGGTATCTTGCGAATCGGTGCACGAACAATGCAGCTAAATCTGGAGCAGTTACTGAGAACAAAAAAGGAGTTTTGACACACCAGGGTGAGATCTTTCCTATTTGGTTTAACTCTGGAGCAGAATGCTCGCTAATTCGAAGTAGTATTGCCGATAAATTTGATGGCAAACTTATTAATAATATTGTCATAATACGAGGTATTGGCAACGCTGGCATTTCCAGTAAGCTACAAAAACTATCTAAATGTATCATTAATGGAAATAATGTAGAAATACTGTTTCACGTCATAGCAGATAAGCGTCTTACAAATGATATTGTGATTGGTAGGGAAATCCTTAGTCAAGGATACGAAATCATCTTGACACCTGATAAATTTGAATTTTTTAAGTCTAAATCTGTAAACGTCCTGCCTTGTTACTTAATGTTGATACTGAAATTATTGGTAATGACAAGGAAAACTTAATAAAATAACTTAAAGACTGTTCAGCTGCATTTATTGATGGAATCCCTTGCACAAAGGTTAATACGGGTGAAATGATTATTAGATTAATTGATGCAAACAAAACTGTGCAGCGGCGTCCATATCGTTTGAGTCCAAATGAAAAAGAAATTGTACGTGAAAGGATAACGGAATTGTTTAAGTGTAACACTATTCGCCCTAGTTGTTCTCCCTATGCTAGCCCAATACTCTTGGTTAAAAAGAAGAACGGATCCGATCGACTTTGCGTTGGCTATCGTGAACTGAATAGCAATACTGTTTCTGACAGATATCCCTTACCACTTATCAACGATCAGATTGCTAGACTTGCGGGTGCAAAATATTTCACTTGTCTGGATATGGCTAGTGGATACCATCAGATACCCATTCATCCCGATTCTTTTGAATATACCGCGTTTGTTACACCTGATGGGCACTATGAGAATCGGACGATGCCATTTGGCCTCAATAACGCCCCGTCTGTTTTTCAGAGAGCCATTATAAACGCATTGGGAAATCTTGCATATTCTTATGTAATAGTCTATATGGACGATATAATGGTGGTGTCATCTACCATAGAATTAGGTATGAAAAGATTGAGGATTGTGTTGGATGTATAGACTGCAGCGGGATTCTCATTTAACATAGCAAAATGTGGATTCTTAAAAACTACTGTACAATACTTGGGGTATGAGGTATGAGCTGGAGAGTTAAGGACTAATCCACGAAAAATTCTTGCGTTAAATTCCTTGCCACCACCGCAAACAGTTCGTAGCGTAAAACAGTTTATAGGCTTGGCGTCCTATTTTCGAAAATTCGTGCCTCGGTTCTCACAGATTATGAAACCGATATATTCCTTAACTTCGAGTAAAAGTGTGTTTAATTGGAATAACGAGTTGGAAGATATTAGAAAAAATATTATTGCCATCCTTATAAATGATCCTGTACTTGTTATTTTTGATCCACAACATCCAATAGAGTTACACAAAAATGCAAGCTCTTACGGTTATGGTGCAATGTTAATGCAACGAATCAATGGTAGTCCTCATGTAATTTCAGTAAAACTACTTCCCCTACAGAGCCTAGATACCGTTCATACGAATTAGAAACCTTGGCAGTGGTAGAATCCGTTAAACAGTTCCGTCATTATTTAGTTGGTCGTACGTTTGTAGTGTATACTGATTGTAATTCTCTTAAATCATCGCGGACAAAGATTGATCTAACACCAAGAGTGCATCGTTGGTGGTCGTATTTGCAGTCGTTTGATTTCAAAATCGAATATAGAGAAGGAAAGCGCATAGCGCATGTGGATTTTTTATTAAAAAATCACATTCAGGAAGCCACCAAAGTTGAAAAGTCTTTAGTCCCTGAAAAGCGTGTAAACTTGGCAGAAATCTCAAGTGACTGGCTTGCTGCTGAGCAGCGCCAGGATTCTGAAATTACTAATATCATTAACAAACTTAACTCTAAAGAATTGACAGATGATGTTGCACAGTCTTATGAGTTGAGAAAAGGTGTCTTGTTTCGTAAAGTTCAGAGAAATGGAAGAACCCGTTGTTTGCCAGTAGTGCCCCATGCATTTCGATGGTCAGTAATTAATCAAGTGCACGAGTCCATCATGCATTTGGGATGGAAAAATACTTGACAAGGCTTACCAATATTATTGGTTTGCTAAAATGAATAAATATGTAAGGAAGTTTGTCAATAGCTGCATTACATGTAAAACTGTGAAGTGTTCATCTGGGAAGATACAAGCCGAGTTACATCAAATTCCAAAAGTGAATATGTCATGGCACACGGTGCATATCGACATTACTGGGAAATTAAGTGGGAAGAATGATCTTCAGAAATATGTGATAGAACAAATTGATGCCCTAACGAAATTTGTTTATTTGTTCCATACTTGAAGATTAGATTCTGACAGTTGTATTCAGGCAATGAAATCATCTATTTCTTTGTTCGGAATTCCGCACTGATCTTGGTAAGATGCTTAAGGTAAGGTCCAATTTGCCTTGAATTGCACAGTTAGTAATGAAGTCCCCTAGAGTTACTTGTCGGCAAGGAGGCTCGTCCTTTGGGTTTGATTCCACCGTATGATACAGAGATGGAGGTAGATAAAGTTAATGCTTGAGAAAGGGCAATTGAAAATATGAACAATCAAGCTAGTTATGACAAAATAAGGTATAATAAAAATAAAGCAGCAGTTCAACGACATAAAATTGGAGATTATGTTTTACAGAAAAATTAAAATTAAATTGGATGTAAAGTTTAAAGGACCATTTTTGGTTAGTAAAGTTTTAGAAGGAGATAGATATATCTTGAAGTCATTGCATACTAAGAGAACTTATAAATATTGTCATGAAGATTTGAGAAAGATGCCAGATGGTTATGTTCCGAGTGAATTCGAGTGCCCGCCTGAGACTTGTTGAAATGGTTATAATATATCCGTTTGAAAGGATATGTTATGTGAAGACAGAATATCCATATAGAGTATGGAATGGTTGAAATGAAGTTGCAATAGACTTCGATAAGAAAATGTATGTGAGTGGCGGATGTGTTTGAGAATTCGAATGGAAATAACCTGGCGGATGCAAAGTTTATGCATAGTTGATATATGACAATATTTGATTGAAATGTTCCTTTGTCCACCACAGTGGGCATTGCTTAGGGCAACCCTTAGAATATTGGATAAATTATTCTTAAAGAGAAACTTTTGCGTTCTGCCATTGAAATAACTTGAGATCCAATTAAGAAGATCACTTGGAAAACCCATTAAATCGAGTTTTCTAACGAGGAGAGAATGGTTAACAGAGACAAATGCTTCACTGAAATCAGTATAGATTACATCTGTCTGAAAATTATTATGGAAGCCCTTTATAATATAGGAAGAGAGCTCCAAAAAATTTGTTGTTGTTGATCTTCGCTTAATAAAACCAATTTGCTACCTTTTTTATGGAGTGGAATAATAAAACCATTCTTTCGAAATAACGTGATAGTGGGATTTTTCTATGGATAAGGTAACAAATTTCAGAAGGGCGACGGCACAATATCTGAGCACACAGCCAGAAATTCCGTCGGGACCTGGCGAATAAACAGGCTTGACACGATGAAGATCTAAAAGAAGAGAGCTTTCGTTTAGGTTAGGACAGAAAATTAAGTTTGATTTGGGTATGTCGTAGGAATAGGTCTGGTGTAAATACGAAGAGTTTGAATAAGTTGTTTGAAAAAAATTACGAAAATAGATCGGCTATTGCCTGATCATTATTTGCGCTAGTATTTCAATTGAAAGCGAGAAAGGATTTGTTTTAGGCTTACGTTTAGTGTTAACGAAGTTATAAAACTGTTTTGGGTCCTGTGAGAGCTGGGCCCTACAATGAGTTTAATCTATATATATAAAAATGCTCTGTTCGTGTCTACATCCTTCATAGACTCGAAAAGTTCTGAACCGTTTAAGCCCAAATTTTTACACAACATGCGTTGAGGTTCCAGCTCGGTTATTGACTACTTTTGATGTTGATAGCTTATCTGCGGTTGCGAATATATCTATTATTTTAGCGTTTCCAAGTGCCCCTACTGCTGCGCCATCTACAGGCAGCCAGCTGAATCAAAGCATTTCCTGTCAAACATTCAAAACATATTGAAAGAAGAAACTTGAAAAGTTCTGAACCGTTTAAGCCCAAATTTTTAGAGAACATGCGTTGAGGTTCCAGCTCGGTTATTGACTACCTTTGATGTTGATAGCTTATCTGCGGTTGCGAATATATCTATTTTTTTAGCGTTTCCCCGTGCCCCTACTACTGCGCCCTCTACATGCAAATCAAAGCATTTCCTGTCAAACATTAAAAACATATTCAAAGAAGAAATTGGAGATACAAATTTTATTTTTTGTTCAGGTTCAGTAAGAAACGAAGTCATGCCACCAAAAAAGTCGAGATTGGGTCGTTGTATTCGCAATACAGAAGCAAAAAGACGTAAGATTACGAATATGACTGACGAAGAACGGGCCTCCTTCCGAGAGACTGAGCGGCTGAGAGCAATGCATGGGAACGCGTTAATATTGCTCGCAGGGGATTTCAGGCAAACGTTGCCTGTGATTTCCCGATCGACACCAGCTGACGAGATAAATGCTTGCCTGAAATATTCTATATTGTGGAAACATGTACGTACATTACAGTTGAAGACGAATATGCGTGTCCAGTTACAGAACGATGACTCAGCCGACGTATTCTCACGACAGCTACTGGACATTGGGAACGGAAAGCTGCCAGTCAATGAGACGTCGAGAAAAATAGTATTGCCCGGGAATTTCTGTAATTTAGTTACATCGAAGGAAGAACTTATCCAAAAAGTGTTCCCCAATATCCGAATAAATAATAGGAATCACGATTGGCTCAGTGGACGAGCGATTCTCGCTGCCAAGAACAAAGATGTCTACCAGTTCAATCATGTAATCCAAAAAAGCATAGAAACTGACGAAATTACATATAAGTCGATAGATACCGTTGTGGAGGCAGATGAAGCAGTTAATTACCCTACCGAATTTCTAAACTCACTTGATCTGCCTGGAATGCCACCACACATATTAAAATTAAAAATAGGTGTGCCGATTATCATGCTCCGGAATATAAAACAGCCGAAACTCTGCAACGGTACGCGACTCGCAGTCAAGAAATTGATGAACAACATAGTAGAAGCAAAGATCATAACTGGTCCTTTCAAAGGTGAAGATGTCCTCATTCCTAGGATTCCTATGATCCCGACAGATACACCGTTCCAGTTCAAGAGATTGCAGTTTCCCATTCGTTTGGCGTTTGCAATGACCATAAATAAAGCTCAAGGTCAATCTCTGGAGTTGTGTGGTCTGGATTTGGATGAAGATTGTTTTTCACACGGACAATTATATGTTGCGTGTTCACGAGTCGGAAAACCAAAAAGTCTTTATATTTACGCGGAGAATGGAGAAACAAAGAATATTGTATACCAACAAGTATTACAGAATTAAATTAATTTGAAAATGATTATTTTTTGTTTGACTTATTTCTTATGCGTTCAACCACAATATGCCACAGAGAAACGTGGCAGTCCATTTGGAGAATGGTCAACGTGTCTATTTCACAGAAAAAAATGTGCAAGAAAGAGTCCTGAATCGGCCAGCGACAACTCTGACTGCCTTCTTCACCTTATGCCAGGAAGATGATTTTGCCAGAACCTTGATGTATTCAGAAGTGCCCTCTTAACCATAATATGCCACAGAGAAACGTGGCAGGGTACAGCTAGTAGTTTATAAAACACTGCGCGTTCAGCACGGTAAAGTTTGACTGAGCTGATAAATAAGATGAAAAGGTAGATTGAGAACTGGTGAATTTAAATTTAGTATACAGCCTTAATTTTTGATTCTTATTCGGGATTGGCGGATAGTATAACGGAACACATTCAGTAAATATTAGTTCATGGCATTGTAAAAAATATCTACGGCAACTGCCATGTCAGTGCACACGTATAGATCAGACCAATTGAATTGAAATTGTAGGAACAGGTTATAACAATGGAGCTACCTTTGATAGATAGCTTCACACAAATTAATTCAACAACATTCCTCGAAAGTTAATAATTCTGACGTGAGTGAGGAGTCCACCGCTATAAGAACTCCACCCTCGCGTCTGATAGGGTGAGCTAGTCGATATGATGTGAACACAGCTGGAAAAACTTTGGAGCTCAGGATCTCCGGATTTAACCAGCTTTTTGTGAGCACAATAACCTAAGATGCATACAAAAGGCTATCAGAATACAGGTTAGGAAGCTTACTACGTAAGCCTCTTGCATCCGGATAGAAAATACCTAGGGAGAAGGTTAGTTTTTTGGGTCGGGATTGGAATTAATGCTGAGGTTTAGGAGTGTGCCGTGGGAGGCTGCTGCTGAGAGCCCGTTGCGGGTAGTTGGGGTCCGTCAACATGCTACCCACCAATGGCAGTTTTTTTGCGCCTCGGAGACTCATTTAATAGCGTAAAGCTATTAATTTAAGTACCCATCACAAAAAATATTTCAAGAGTTTTACGAAAACTCTAAAACGCCCAACATTTCCGGACATTATTAAGAAAAACAACAGAGCTATAAAGTTAAGGAGTGAAGAGTCACAGCGAGAGCGAGAGAGCGAGAGAGCTGGAGAGCAGGAGAGCGTGGGAGATCAGATAAGATAAGAAGTGCAGCGGAACAGCGGAAGCGAGAGAGCGTGGGTGATAAAAACCTAAAACGTGTAGCTGTTTCGACGACGCAAACAAAAGCAAAACCAAGAAAGCACAAAAAGAAATGCAAAATATGCTAAAGCAGCACAGCTAAATTGGGAAATTATAATATATTATAATTTTTAATTTTATATTATATACCAATTATAAACACAAATCAGAATAGCTGCATGCACACGCGAAGTGAACGGGAAGTTGTTGACACAAAATAGAAAATTTAAGTTAACCCCGGTGGTTATTTGCAAACTTTAACACAAATCGAGAGCGCAAAATAAAAAACACGTCCGTTCACTTGGAAGGATGAAAGATGTTATATGATGATCAGTGTATATTACTACTTTTGAATACCCATAAAGATAATGTCTTAAACTTTGAAGGGCCCAAACGATTACGAGCATCTCCCTTTCATTTGTAGCATAATTCTCCTTAGTTTTCGATAGGTTACGCACAATTTTATGTTATGTGTCAATGATTTTGTTTAAATACTGCACCTATTGCATAGCTGGAGCCACTGTAATCACATGGAATTCTTTTCCGAAATCTGGGTATGCAAGAGTTACATCCCTTGAGACTAGAGTATTTTTAAGTTTCTCGAATGCCACCATAGCTTTTTTGCTCAAGTTTATAGCAGTTCTGCTTGACTTGGTCTTAGATATACGGCCATCTTTGCCTCTTAGGATAATGTTTAAAGGCTTGCTATTTTTGCATAGTCTTTGATGAAACGTCTGTCATGTCCAAAAAGGAATGAAGGTCCTTTAACGTTTTTGGAAATTGCTTTTATTTTGTCTATATTGGTTTTAATATTTTTTTCTGATATTGTGTACCCCAAGAAGTCTACTTCTTTTTGATCTGAGATAGTCACTTCATTAAGTTTTCTATAGTCAATTACTAATCTGTATTTCTTTTACCCAAACTTGTGCGTTGTTGGCGATCTTGAGGTCATTATAATGCCGTCTTTTAGCATATAGGTTATTTGTTTTTCAACCTCTTGTCTCAACGATGTTGGATATAGGTAGTGTTTTCCGTTTACTGGGGAATCTGCAGAAGTTCTGATTTCATCTACTACTTTGGATATGTATAAAATTTTTGTATCGGGGTCGGCAAAGTGATTTTTCGGACTTTTAACGAGCCGAAATGAGGCTTCTTCTGTATTTTGTTGTGCTGCATTATCTTAGTCTGTTTAAATATGGAATTGCCTTGGTATTTTGTTACCATTTTGAACATTGGCTGAACTGAGTGGTCTTTTACCTACATAATTATTGTTTCTCGTTTGGTTCATATAATTTATATGACGCGAACGGATTGATTGATCAGCCTCCATAGGTAATGGTTTTGGTTGTGGTCGTGGGCGAATGGTGCCGTAAGGTGCTACCTGTTTTCCGAAATTCTGGTAAAATGGTTTGGGTTGGTTAAATTGGGCAAGTGGAGTATTCCGATTTGTGGGTGTTATATGCGAATGATTCTGATAATGGTATAAGTGTGGATAAAAGCTTTGCTTTGTAAATACCATTCGGTAAGGTTGCAGAGGTAATTTCCCGAAATAAGGGGTTTTTGGTATCTGATTATTTCTAGTATGTTGGGTCTCAAGAAGGCTACATAGATGAAGGGTGTGTCCTAAGTCATGTGGTTCTTTAATCGCTAACAATTGGGACAAGTTGCCATTCAGGTCTCTGACAAATGTATCCAAAGCCTTTTCTCCGTACATGACTGTCAAGGACTTCACGCTCTCTGGTGAAACATGTAAGTTAGCAATTTGGTTCAAAATTAGAGAGAGTTGTTTAAAGACTGTTTGGTAGAATTTAACTATGGAGCTGCTACCTTGGTATAGGGCATGAAGTTGATAGGTCGCGTTTGTCCGCAAAATTCACATTTCGATATCGATGTACAGTCTAGAGGAGCATTGTATGACTCCAGTACGGCGTCTACTTGTCCAATAAACCTATTACGAATTGCTAAGAGGACTCCGAAATATTAAGGTGAACCCATTTGGTTTTCATAAATTTTTAACACCCTGGCGAAACCTTTTTTCCATGATGAATATTCAGTTTTATTTCCCGAAAAATCTCTAAGCGATCGGAAAATATCTGGTAATTTATCTAACTCACTTAGATTGTGAGAAAATTTCTTTTTTTCTTTCCTAATCTTTATATAAATAAAACTCCTTATTAGGATTTAATATTTCCTTAACTAAGCTACCGAGATTTTCCTATTAAAAAATTTTTATTTTTTCCTCAAACTCACTCTCTGTCATAATTCGTGCGTTTTTTCGTGTGCTTGAAGAAGGTCCTGTTAAGTTTAAGAGTCTGTGGGCTAAGTCTTGTTCGGTTATTTTGATATATGATATGAACCATTATAAAAAGATTATGGTTTTGATTTTAGTTACTCAAAAGTCGAAGGTTGAAAGGTTGAAGGTTGAATAATTACTAAATAATTGAAATGTTGTATTGAGAATGAAATGAATGAATCACGGCGATAACTTATGGCCTGTTCGTTCCACTAGGTAAAAGGTAAATAGGAGTAGCGACACTTTTTAGCACCTCCGGTTCGCGTTGTTTGGTTTTTACTCTTCACTTTTTAGGCGGAGTTATTACCAAAACGTCGAGATTTTTTTACAGATCGATGCGAGACGCGGAACTTGTACTTTTCGAGAATATTAATCAAGTCCCTGCTCGGGCGCCAGTTGAAGAATATTAATTATTTTGTAATAAAAAAAATTATCTTTCTTGAATTGAGTTGGATTAAGAACTGAATTTGCTTAAGCTTAACAATCGTTTATATAGGCTACTTGTTGCTCGGTCGCTGTCTCTGGCTGTGCTGCCGTTGTTGCTTCCGCGGACGTTCTTTTTTCTACTTAGCTTATGACGATTTGTAACTATTGAACGCTTCTTATTACAATTGGTCAATGCATTGATTTCCAAATTGGCAGATGCCCTACATAAGGTAAGCCACGTGCACTGAGCTTGCACCTTTTTTTGGTAGCGATTGTGGGAACACTTATCCGGAATTTTCCTGAGTTGGTAGTAAATTGAACTTCTAGTTTCTTCACCCGGTTGCGCCGTATGTACTGAGCTTGCATCTTCTTTGTCAACAATTGAGGAAACTAGGTTAACTTATATATTCTTGATCAGCATCAACTGTCTACGCAAACTAGACTCTCAGTTTTGAAGCCATCTGAATAAAACTTTGTAGTAAGTCTTCTATATACTCTCACTCCTATATATATCGGAACTTGCCGGATCGGAGGACTATATCATAAAGCTGCCACAGAAACGATCGGAAAATTTGTAAAAAAAAAAAATTATAACATTTTCATTTTTTAACAGATATTCACTAAATTTGAGATATACCCATTTTATATTATTCTAAAATTTTGTTTAAAATTGTATGGAAATCGGACTACAATATCATATAGCTGGAATAGGAACGATCGAGAAATTAATACAATCAAAATTTTAAACTTGTTCGGTTTACAACAGATTTTCAAAATTAGGTAATAGCTATTTCATATTATTCTACAAATTTTCGTACAATTTTATGAAAATCGAACGACTATATCTAATGTTTGTATGGCACCTATACAAACGATCCGTTAGAAATAGAGGGAAAATGCAAAGCTGAGAATGTAAAACTGTAAATATAATATATACTAGCTGTACCCTGCCACGTTTCTCTGTGGCATATTATGGTTAAGAGGGCACTTCTGAATACATCAAGGTTCTGGCAAAATCATCTTCCTGGCATAAGGTGAAGAAGGCAGTCAGAGTTGTCGCTGGCCGATTCAGGACTCTTTCTTGCACATTTTTTTCTGTGAAATAGACACGTTGACCATTCTCCAAATGGACTGCCACGTTTCTCTGTGGCATATTGTGGTTGAACGCATAAGAAATAAGTCAAACAAAAAATAATCATTTTCAAATTAATTTAATTCTGTAATACTTGTTGGTATACAATATTCTTTGTTTCTCCATTCTCCGCGTAAATATAAAGACTTTTTGGTTTTCCGACTCGTGAACACGCAACATATAATTGTCCGTGTGAAAAACAATCTTCATCCAAATCCAGACCACACAACTCCAGAGATTGACCTTGAGCTTTATTTATGGTCATTGCAAACGCCAAACGAATGGGAAACTGCAATCTCTTGAACTGGAACGGTGTATCTGTCGGGATCATAGGAATCCTAGGAATGAGGACATCTTCACCTTTGAAAGGACCAGTTATGATCTTTGCTTCTACTATGTTGTTCATCAATTTCTTGACTGCGAGTCGCGTACCGTTGCAGAGTTTCGGCTGTTTTATATTCCGGAGCATGATAATCGGCACACCTATTTTTAATTTTAATATGTGTGGTGGCATTCCAGGCAGATCAAGTGAGTTTAGAAATTCGGTAGGGTAATTAACTGCTTCATCTGCCTCCACAACGGTATCTATCGACTTATATGTAATTTCGTCAGTTTCTATGCTTTTTTGGATTACATGATTGAACTGGTAGACATCTTTGTTCTTGGCAGCGAGAATCGCTCGTCCACTGAGCCAATCGTGATTCCTATTATTTATTCGGATATTGGGGAACACTTTTTGGATAAGTTCTTCCTTCGATGTAACTAAATTACAGAAATTCCCGGGCAATACTATTTTTCTCGACGTCTCATTGACTGGCAGCTTTCCGTTCCCAATGTCCAGTAGCTGTCGTGAGAATACGTCGGCTGAGTCATCGTTCTGTAACTGGACACGCATATTCGTCTTCAACTGTAATGTACGTACATGTTTCCACAATATAGAATATTTCAGGCAAGCATTTATCTCGTCAGCTGGTGTCGATCGGGAAATCACAGGCAACGTTTGCCTGAAATCCCCTGCGAGCAATATTAACGCGTTCCCATGCATTGCTCTCAGCCGCTCAGTCTCTCGGAAGGAGGCCCGTTCTTCGTCAGTCAGTCAGACCCAATCTCGACTTTTTTGGTGGCATGACTTCGTTTCTTACTGAACCTGAACAAAAAATAAAATTTGTATCTCCAATTTCTTCTTTGAATATGTTTTTAATGTTTGACAGGAAATGCTTTGATTTGCCTGTAGAGGGCGCAGTAGTAGGGGCACGGGGAAACGCTAAAAAAATAGATATATTCGCAACCGCAGATAAGCTATCAACATCAAAGGTAGTCAATAACCGAGATGGAACCTCAACGCATGTTCTCTAAAAATTTGGGCTTAAATGGTTCAGAACTTTTCAAGTTTCTTCTTTCAATATGTTTTGAATGTTTGACAGGAAATGCTTTGATTCAGCTGGCTGCCTGTAGATGGCGCAGCAGTAGGGGCACTTGGAAACGCTAAAATAATAGATATATTCGCAACCGCAGATAAGCTTTCAACATCAAAAGTAGTCAATAACCGAGCTGGAACCTCAACGCATGTTGTGTAAAAATTTGGGCTTAAACGGTTCAGAACTTTTCGAGTCTATGAAGGATGTAGACACGAACAGAGCATTTTTATATATATAGATATAGGCGAATGAAATGAAAGCAGGCATTACTTCATTGTTTTTAACATTTATATATATAATTTATATTGTATTAATTCCTAGTAATCGAAGTTCTATCTGCAAGGGTATATAAACTTCGGCGTGCCGAAGTTAGCTTTCTTTCTTTTTAAAATTGGAACTGCTGGGTAGCAACAGGTACAGTCCTGGAACCACTTTTATTTTTTATTGACATAATTTAGTTATTTTAAATTATACAAAAAATTAGTGTATATAATTAAAATTAATTTTAAATAAAAACGCTTGATATTTTTTAACTTTTAAAATATTACACGAATCTGCGATAATTCGCTTTCGCATTAATCAAAATTTGTAGCAATGACCTTTTTTAGACTAGGTTTTAGAGGATGTGGTCTTGAAACTAAAGGTTTATACCATCGAGCCGTAATAGGATATAGTTCAATTACTTAGTTAGTGCTAATGGTAATGGTAAAGGGCTTTAAAATAGAAAATTTATTCCAAAATCGAAGACAAAATTCGTATATTTAAATCGTTTTAAATTTTTTTTACAAAGAGAATTATTAATTATATATATTTAGGGTAAGTTACCTAAAGTATTAAGTATAAATTCAGGAATAATCTATTTATGAATAGAATAGAGTTGGCTCTAAATATTAATAAAAAAAATTTAAAATTTCAGAAAAATCGGAAAAATAAGTCGTATATTTTTCAACACTAAAGTTGTGATCACTGAGTGTACTAAGTGTAAAAGTAAATCCATATGAAAGTAAATTTATTAACTTCGAAAAATGTAAATTATTTCAGGAACATGTTAACAAATATCATACGTGTAAGCTGGGAAGTTTATCGCCCCATGTGTTCGCCTTAGCTGAAGCAGCTTACGTAAATCTAGTTGATGATCAAACAAATCAGGTAAGCTTATGTATATTACGCAGCTCTTCAAATTCAATTTTTTATATCAGAGTGATTTTCGGCGTATTTTTGTGAGCTAAACATGAATCTGAAGTTGACAAATTCGAAATTAAAAACACTCAAAACCGCGTATTTTGGTGTCATTACCCCCGCTTTTCGCGAACAAGAATTGTGTCGGCTTAGGAACAAAACCTAGAATTCTTCTCAGTAGGTACATATATGTATGTATATAAGCCTTCCTGTTTGTTTTACCCTTTTATGTTACTATATTTTTTACCACACGCTTAAACTATTAAGTATATAATCACTAAGCAAGAAATACATAGAGAAGTCAAACAGTACAAAAAAGTACTATCACAAAATCGGCTGAGCCTGGAACCCCAGAGCACCCGAACGATATGTCTAGAACCCCAGAATGCGTTCGGCTTTTTCGATTTCGAAGCATTCGTTCGAAACCGAGCACAACAAGAATTCAATTTTCAGTGGCAGATCGACCGTGGAACGATGAGCAGGGGTGCGTTTCTTTGCGCTGTTCCACTATGTGGAATTTGACCCGTTTTCGTAGCCAAAATTAAAATTTTTTAAATTATTAACATTTTTACTGCAGGTTTCTTATATAATGATGGTTATGACTATAGGAAGGTATTTTAGAAAAGTGGGCGTGTCAACGACCCCCTCCGCCCACAGAAATCGAAAAAAAAATTGAATATTTAAAGCAATTTTCAAGTTAGAGACCAATTTTGGAACACAGGATGAATTTCTTATTTTAAATGTGTCCTGCAAATTTGGTTCAGATCGGATAATAAATATAGAAGTTATTTAAGAAGAACATTTTTTGGTATTATTATTCTACATATTAATTATTAACTTTATCATTTTCATCAATTTCATTTTTATTATAAAAAAATACGTATTGTCGTCTTCCCTAACGTCGATATCAGTTTCAACGGTTAAGAAAACATTATATTCTGCGGAGTTTGATTGTTCCACAATATATTTCCGGAGGAATTGAACTTCCCTTGTTTACGCCACACTACTAGCAGTTCTGCATTTTTACGCAAAAAACGCACAATGAGCCTATATATTTGGGATTCAGAATTGACAAAGCTACAAAATGTATATGGACACTAACTGATACAATTTGAACCTTTTTTTAAAGCCCTTGGAAAGTTCAACTTTCTTTCCAAAAGTGACAAATGGACACCACTTGCTAAATGTTCAAATTTTTAGAAAAATACGAACGCAACACGCAACATTTTAGTATCAACATATAGTAATAACCTGAAGAATTAATATTCAGTTTGAATTTGGGTATTCAATGTTTTTTTGTCAGAGTAATGCTAACTTGAAACTGCACCGCAAAGTCTACCTTTACGACAGCCTGTGGTGTATGCTTGCAACAGCTGACTTTAACAGCTGTTATTTTAACAATGAACTGTTAAGTTAACATTTTAGGTATGTAACATATCAGTTTGATCATTTCTAAACATGGTATCATTGAAAATACGGAAATTTGGATACTCGCGAAAAATGAGTTTTGGCCACAAAAACGGGTCAAATTCCACATAGTGCAGCGCAAAGAAATGCACCCCTGCTCATCGTTCCGCGGTCGATCTGTCACTGGAAATTGAATTTTTGTTGTGCTCGGTTTCGAACGAATGCTGCGAACTCCAAAAAGCCGAACGCACTCTGGGGTTCTAGACATATCATTCGGGTGCTCTGGGGTTCCAGGCTCAGCCGTTTTTGTGATAGTACTTTTTTGTACTGTTTGACTTCTCTATGTATTTCTTGCTTAGTGATATAATTGAATAGGTTCCCTTCAGTACCAAAATTACTTCTCTGTCCGTTTCCTGGTGTCATATTCGAAAAAACAAAAGCAAATCTAATGGGTTTCGGTAAAAGAGCTCCAACACAAAGTAGGCAATGATAATTCTACCTGTATTCGGCTGTTGCCAAACAATTAATTGTTGTTTTCGAAGGGATTCGGAGCAACGGTTCCGAAATTAAAGTGAGATGATATCAAATATTATTTACCGAAAAAAAAGAATCGATAGTCTCGTTGTTGAAATCGAGTTTTTGGCAGCTCTAATGACAGCTGATGTATTCACAAGTGTTTTGCATTATAATTTATTAAATATTGTTAAAAGGCAAGTGACTCATTTGTATTCAGTTAATAAATTCATTTCCAGAATTTCTTTTGAACCTGGACTCTTTTATAACCTAAACGGTGTGAATGGCCTTCCCCATTATATTTTCAGAATTTGTTTTCTGTTTGATTGGTGTGTATACGTATTGAAAATATTGTCCATTTCATTCTAACAAACATATATATACATATGTATTTTAATTATAAATTGACGAGGCAACAACCGGAAGGAAAGATCCGGAACATACGTTTAGGGGAAATGCAAGAAGCTATGCTAAGAAAAATTGTGGTAATCATTGAACAAATTATAAAGTTTTTTAAATGAATAAATAAAAAAATAAATTAAAATTACTATGGGGCGGGGGGTTCCGCGGATCTTCTACACGGTTTCGTCTGGAATTCCCATCTGGTTCTACTCTAAATTCCCCTACCATTCCTTGGTTATTCCACCTGGTATTTTTTTTTTTTTGGAGTGATGAAATATTGAATTTGTTGCTGCCAGGATCGCCAGCGATCGACATGACATCATTGCACGAGTTTTTAAGTAAGTGATTAAAGTACTTATGGGTGAAATCGTTAAGCGGAAGGGTTTTGGTGGAGTTCGTTGTTGGATGTACTCGATCGAATAGCAGAAACGTGGCTTTCCACTCGCACATATTCTGCTTTGGATGCTCGACAAGATCCGACCAAATCAAATTGATGCAATTTTTTCCAAGTACTGCGGAGCTGCGTTTCGTTGTAACAACGAACATGAAGCATGGAAAACGGAAAATGCACAAATTGTTTTGCCCGTCCATTTGTGTCTGACACAATCAGTAGACATGACGGATATCTATTGTAACGGCGTTGCTCTCCAAATGATAACGGTAGGTGAATAACGGTCACTAACGGAGATGATGTCAATAAGAGCTGGAGCGTTCCATATTGTGCGTTTTTGTTGAAAACTCACTGAAAATGTACTGCAATATTGAGTACTACAACTCAATAAAATCCATCAAATACGTTTGCAAATATGTGAACAAAGGAAGCAACATGGCTATGTTTGTCATTGAAGATCCGCATGCAAACGATGAGTTGACAACATTTTAACTTGGACGTTAGGAGGCTATTGGGTGGCTGTTTTGATTTCCGATTCTTAAACATAACCCGACATTTCAATTATCGGTTTACTTGGAAAACAGACATCGCGTGTACTTTACGTGCGGCATGTCTGCATTCGACATTGGAAATGCCACCAGGAAACCGCTCAATGCACGATGCATTCAATCGCGAGTTTTAACGGCATCTAGACTATGATCGAGATGAACCGGGCCTCTTTTAAAGGCAGGGAAAAACAAGAAAGGAAGCTAAATTCAGCTCGCCGAAGGTTATATACCCTTGCAGATAGAACTTCCATTACTAGGAATCCATTTAATATAAATTATATATATTTATGTTAAAAAACAATGAAGTAATACCTGCTTTCATTTCATTCACCTATACATATTATATTTACAGTTTTACATTCACAGATTTGCATTTTTCCTCTACATCTTACGATCGATTGTATGGCACCTTTATGATATAATCCTCCTATTTTCCTACAATTTGACACAAAATTTAAGACTTATATATAATGACTATATCTCAAATATGATTAAATTCTGTTGAAAACCGAAAATGTTACAATTTTTTTTGTAATAATTTTCCGATCATTCCTATGGAAGCTATATGATACTGTCGTCCGATCCGGCCCGTTCCGACATATATAGAGGGCTAACTACAAAGTTTCATTTATATATGTAACTTCAAAACTGATACACCAGTTTGCGTAAAAACAGACAGAGGGACAGATGGACAGATGGACAGACGGACATGGCTCGGTTGTTGATGCTGATCAAGAATATATGTACCTTATATGGTCGGAGGTGCCTCCTTCACTGCGTTGCAAACTTCTGACTGAAATTATAATACCCTGCAAGGGTATAAAAAAGTGTACGATTAGCTGATTAAGGTTATTGACGATGAAATGGAAGGAATTTACTGTCTCGATGCTCCCGATTGGACTGCAAAGACATTCGTCATTTCGCTTATTCTGACAACTACTTGGTTAAGATCATAAATAGCGTTGGCTGTTGCATCATCTGGTATTGCTGCCATATTGTTGGAAGACGATCAAACTGCACATTCCGCATTAAAGCTTGCCTTCGGCTGAAATTCCAACCTGCAAAATTGATGCAAGAATGTTAAACTTAGAAGATGATTCAAGATTATTTGGTGAGGGTTTGATATTGCTGCAAAATTTATAGCTGCTGATGAGGTTAATAGCTGCTGATGAGGTTAATAATCGTTTTATTAGTGGTGTCAAGTCAGAAATTGAAATTGACCACGAAAAAAATCAAGACAACTGCTTGCGCTTAGCAATGGTAATATTCTTGTTGATGTTTCGACAGGATTGATATCGTTCCCGGCAAATTTTTACATCGAAGAATAAAGACGACGAAAAGCTCGCTTGATAGCTGCTGGGAAATTAGTACAATTAAAAATTTAGTTTTTCAGTTTCCAACAGAATAATATAATATATATATATATATATATTTGAATATATATATATATTTGAATAAATATATAGCCATTTTATATTATTCTACAATTTTGTGTAAAATTTTATCAAAATCGGACTACTATATCATATAGCTCCCATAGGAACGATCGAGAACTTAATACAATTTAAAATTATAATAATAATGGACGTTGATGCACTACGGTCAGTACACTCAAGTGGTCCGTATGACACCTGGCACGTGCCTGTTTGGGTTAGGTGTTAGTAGGCGCGATGGGAAATATGGGACAGAACACGAGGAAATTGACTACCGGCGCGCTGCCAGGTTGTTTGCTTGCGTGTTTACTAAGTGTGTTAGTATTAAAGATTTTAATTTGGGAAGACTATCTACGTTGGAGATTAGTGTGTTCAAATAATTAAATTTCCACATAAGACTCTAAAAGGTTAATGCAGTTCAAAGGAGGTTCTACAGTGGCACAACCCTAGTGGTATATAAGATCTAGTACTTCTATGTTATTTCCACATCAACATGGATAAGGTTATAAATAAAGGTTATTCCTAGCATCATTTTATTATGCTGCACGGGTGCCGTCGTCGACACAGACTCGGAGCTGGAGAGCGTGTAGCTCATCAAAGTGGAGGAAGAGAGACTTATCCGCTCGCCGGAACCTGGCACCAGCTCCCCGCGCAGGGACGGGCCGAAACGGTCAAGGCTCTCAATGTGCAGAGACGGCTCCAGGACGAGGCGTCCCTCTCGTCGTTTTTGTCGTATCTCGGCCAACATTCTTTTGACCTCCTGTGCTCGCTCTTACTTAGACATTTCTTGTTGGCTGTGTGTTTGAAATGGTCATGTATCCTTTTCCAGATCGCGTTTAGGGAGATCGGGATTTCAATGTCCGTGCTGAGCTCTGCAGAGCCTACACGGGCTAGTTCGTCTGCTTTTTCGTTCCCTGGGATCTCGTTGTGTCCCGGTACCCAGGTTACTTGTACATCATTTTTCTCAGCAAGTCTATTAAGGGCCTTCTTGCATTTTGCCACTAGTCGTGAGTTTGTTTTCACGGCAGCTAGGGATTTGATAGCCGCTTGGGTATCCGAGTAGATCCGAACTTTGGTGTCACTATGCTCTCACCGTAAGGAGAGTTCGGCTGCTTCCCTTATGGCTAGAAGCTCAGCCTGAAAGACCGACGCTGAGTCCGAGAGATTGAATGCCTTCACTGCGTTGCAAACTTCGTACCGAAATTATAATACCCTGCAAGTTTATAAAATCTTGTTATAAGGCATGTGGTTCAAAACGAAAAGAACTATTGCCGATTTTCCAACGGGCTATAGTCGAGATTTTGGGTAAGGTACCAAGAAAATTATTAATAATTAATTGTCGTGTCTTCTATTTTATATTAATCGAAGCCGAATTGACCTCGAATCTGGAAAGCCTAGAATATTCAATTATTTTTGTAATCTCCATATGATACGCATTTAAAGTAAAAAAATGGTTAAAATGAAATAATATATTTTTCTCTTAAAAGGCTTAACATATAACACATTATTAACTGCATTATTGGTGCTAAGATGGATTTAGGGTGATTTGCAAATTTGCAAAATTCAAGCGATTCGCACGGGACAAATAAAAATAGGTAAAAACAACTTTTTAACGTGACGTGCCCCACGATTTTATTTTAGTCTAGTCTATGCATATGTTTATAATACCCACGACTGTATCTATTTTATTATTTAGTTTTTAGTACATCTATCTTAAACATTGCAATGTATGTCACCAAAATCCAAAGTGTATACAAAATTTCAGATAAATCGGTTGACAGGAAGAGGGTGAAATTTGAATTACTAAATTTGACCCAAGAATAAATAAAACAAACGGGGTGAGCTAAATAAAACCGTTTAAAAACGGAAGTAACTTTTGAGGTTGACCAATTCAAACACCAATTTTTGCCGATCCAGAGGCAATATTTTAATGCAACTATTTTAATTAAAAATAATTACTGGTTTTTGGAAAAACTACGCGCACTTTTTTTTTTATTCAATTATGAAATAGATTCTCACGGGGCCAATTAAAACTTCACGGATATTACTAATCGCATATGGCATTTTGCATTTTATTTCAACTCGTTGCATTCTCTGTGTTATTTTAGAAATCAAAAGTCGAAGCAAAATGCCTCTGTCCAGGAAATTGGTATCAAATTGTAGTGACTTTTTCATCAAAATAACAAAAAATTGGGTTTACGTGAGTTTGCAATAAAAATTTTAGAAATGTATTAGAAAACCTGGCGAACTCCGTTTCGCCACCAGATGGCTTCGATTTATGTAACATTTCATTTGGTGATTTTTTATTTATATTATATTTGAACATAATGGATCCAGTTTAATTTTTCCACAATCCAACCGTTTCTCTTTTGAACTTCAACGCATTGCAATATCGGCATATAGTCGTCATTGTTATCTTAATTGTCATCATCACTGTTGTTCCCAGTGGGATCATATTGAAATGCCAATCGAATGTATGATGCCAATGATCTTCGTGTCCTCACGCGTTGTCTCAATAGGGCATTTTCTTTTATTATATTTTGTCTTTCTTCGCTTATGTTCAGTGAATACACTTGTTGATAATGATGTTCGTTCGCACTTCGTCCTTTTGGGCTATAGCCTCAAATAACTATAATAACTATAATAAACACATTTCAGCTTACCCTCTTGAAGACAAATGCCTACATTTTATTTATTTTTTTGTTTTCAATTAAAATGTTGGGAAACATTTACTTGATATATTGGTTTGTAGTAAGTGCTATACACAGCGATGGATATCCCGCTTTTCTGTCGGACGGGATAAAAAGTATTCTATGCCCGTCTCCTGGCTCTAAGTTACCTCCCTACCAATTTTCACCCAAATCTGTTCTGTCGTTCTTGAGTTATAAGTGGTGTAACAGACACGACTTTCTTTTATATCTACATATATGGAAAATAAAAATTTGTCCAATCTGACTATTTTTTTTTATGTAACTACATACATACATAAGCAAGTGTGTGTCTGCGGTGGACCTTTCTTTGGAAATGCCCATACTTCGTTATTTATTGATTTATATGTTTAGTTTTTTTTTTATTATGAATGGAAGTTTTAATGTGGGAGGAGGAGGCACATGCCACATGTCATTAATAGGCCAAATTCATAAACTTTTCATTAATGTGCCAATTTATCTGATAAATAAATAATAGTTTAAAGGGCAACTATCTGTAAGGGGAGAATTATGAAAATATAGAAAAATCAAACACCCCACGCTTTTAACTCTGAATTTAGTGATCTTGTTTATAATTATATACTATTTCTCTGAATTTAATAAATTTGTTTGTAATTATAAATTATTTTCTTCTTTTTAGTTCGGTTTATTTAAAAGCGTCTTTTTTTAGTTTTTTTAAACTATTATTTATTTTATATTCTTTAGTGTGGGTACCTATAAACGTGTTTTTTCTATTTTCTAAGCTATCAGTTATTTTTCGTACTTTGGATCTATCAATAAACCATTTTTGCGGACATGTAATTATGAAATATCTTACGAACTATTTTGTAATCTCATTATTTCATTTAAGTCCTCATTGTTGCATGGGGCTTTTAGATTTATCTTTGAGCAATCAAGTTCTTCAATGCGAATACCGTCTAAGGTTCTTACACGACTATGTGCTACATAAGCTTGTCCAGCAGGCATGCGCAGATCGCGCGCTAGATATGTCTCTCTTATTCTTTTACGGAGGATCTATAAAAGAATTTATCAATTCTGACTATCCTAATCAGGATAATGAAAATTTTTTATCAAATTATTGCATTGTCATCGGTCCTTGAGAAGTATGTTTCAAGTTTATCAGTTATTAGGAAGCCCTTGACAATAGTGTTCAAAGATTCCGTTACATACATACATACATCCCGAACTAATAAAAGCGTATTAAAAAAGGTCAAAATGTATAAATCTTACATAAATAAAAAATTGTGGACACAATTCTGTAACCAAACTGCAGTTTACAGTATTGTCGAACGTCAAATCCTATAAACTTAAAACTTCTGGTAAAAGACATGAATACTATACAAAAGTATTATAAAATCAATTTAAATTTATTTTTGTATTTAATTTTTACTGTAACATTTGTTTGCTAAAATGATTGCCGCCTTTATGCATTTATAGTCATGCGTTATATCTGGAGAATCCGGGGCTGGAAAAACTGAAACCACAAAGTTTATATTACAGTACTTATGTACAATTACAACAAACGTTTCTTCATGGATGCAACAGCAAATTTTGGAAGCGAACACTGTTTTGGAAGCTTTCGGTAAGTTTGACGTAAGATAATTTGGTTACTTCTTAAAATAAATTGTTTCGAGGTAGACGGTTTTTTTTATGTAATATAAAATTGCAATTAACTGTTTAGATATTTGAAGTAGACTCAAGGTTTTGTTCTGTAATCGTTAAAATCAGAGATAGGTTTTGTCTTAAACCAACTGTAATAAATAAATTGAAATTAATGTTGAATATTGAATGTTTGATAGCAATCTTAAAACAAATTATCAAATGGTTTATAGATTTTTACTCGATACCCCCAGGGCATTATAATTTGGTACTATAGCAGCATCACCAGGCGGGTCGATCTACCCATGTCCGTTTGTCCTTCTGCTTGTCTCCGTCCGTAGAAAACAACAGGCCTCATGGACTTTATTAAGTATGCTTGGTGTCAGACGCATGTCACGTTTGCACTAAAAATCGGTCACGTCCTAATCTGTCCTCATCAATCATTTGTAAATCAGAATTTTGGTGTGAAATTAATTACAGCAATTTCATATTATCCTAAAAGTTTATATAAAACTAGCTGTACCCTGCCACGTTTCTCTGTGGCATATTGTGGTTAAGAGGGCACTCCTGAATACATCAAGGTTATGGCAACAGCATCTTCCTGGCATAAGGTAAAGAAGGCAGTCAGAGTTGTCGTAGGCGGATTCAGGACTCTTTCTTGCACATTTAGTTCTGTGAAATAGACACGTTGACCATTCTCCAAATTGACTGCCAAGTGAACTACAGCTGGATAGCGTTCATGAATGGGGAACGAAAAAATTCTCCATGCAGCCTCGTTGCTGCTTATGTATCTTCCAGCCTGGTATTGAGAGATTTCATCGACAACTCGTACTGCATTGCTGTCACCATTTTCTGGCTGAACACCAAAAACTGCCATATCGCTGCCTTTATTCACGTACTTGCAGTTATATTTAATCGATTTCACGGAATTGCAATATTCTACGTTGATGTGCGCTTTGTATGACTTTGACAATAGTGGTGAGTATGGAACCACCCAACGATTGTCTACCTCAATATCATCTTATGTTTAAAGTTGCCGAAGTCCCTCCATCTTCAGTTGACCGTCTCCTATACAGAGGATATCCATCGTCCCCTGTTACGGTGTTGGCTGTAAATGCTCGAGGATATCGCTTGAAACACTTCCCGTCTACCATTCATGGTGAACATGGGTTGAGGGTACCACATGGGCCATGGATCATGTTCTTGATGACAACTTCATGCAAATCCGTATCAACCTCGGCCCGTGGAATCTCAGCGCATATAACATCGTCGATTTCGTCTGGAGTAATTTTATCATACAGCCAAATCAGTATGTGCGCATGCGGCAATCCTCTTTTCTGCCATTCTACTGAATACATCCAGCACCGCACAGATCCAAAAACTCCATGTTTCACAATGAAATCCATCACTGACTTGAGCTTTTGCCTGAAAACACGGGTTGTGATGTCATGCCTATCCCTATATGATTGTCCAGGAAATAACAGCTATACTGTCTCGTCCCAAGCTGGATTGCATGTGAAGGTGATAAATAAATCTGGACGGCCGTAGCAACGAACATATGCCATGGCATCTTGAGCATATTCATGCATGTGGCGTGGACTACCTATGTATGAGGATGGCAAAATCGTGAGCTTTCCAACGTTGGTTGTATTACGGTCATTCATCACAGCATCCCGCAAATGGATATATTCCTCGGACCGAAGTTTCGTCTGATTCAATCGAAGGAGCCTGACAGTATATGCAGACCTGATGCATCCGGCCAATAACGACATTGCGATTCGAGCTGTAATCAACAGTTGGATTATATCTGAATGCAAGACGATTGTGTTGCAGGTTTTGATCTGCTGCAAGCTGTAAACGCGCTTCAGCTACCCTTGCCCTGTCGCGTTCATTATTTTGAGAGTGAATCAAATCGATTGCTGTAGAACGCGACTGCCTAACTCTCAATCGTTTTCTCTCAAGCCTATCTGCTCGTCTTTCTGCTGATTCCTCGTTGTGCATCTGCATTGCTTTCAGCCGCTCAGTCTCTCGGAGGCCCCTTCTTCGTCAGTCATATTCGTAATCTTACGTCTGTTTGCTTCTGTATTGCGAGTACGAAGACCCAAACTCGACTTCTTGGGTGGCATGACTTCGTTTCTTACTGAACCTGAACAAAAAAAAAAATTTTTATCTCCAATTTCTTCTTTCAATATGTTTTGAATGTTTGACAGGAAATGCTTTGATTCAGCTGGCTGCCTATAGAGGGCGCAGCAGTAGGGGCACGGGGAAACGCGAACAAAAATTGGATATATTCGCAAATGCATATAAGCTATCAACATCAAAAGTAGACAATAACCGAGCTGGAACCTCAACGCATGTTGTGTAAAAATTTGGGCTTAAACGGCTCAGAACTTTTCAAGTTTCTTCTTTCAATATGTTTTGAATGTTTGACAGAAAATGCTTCGATACAGCTGGCTGCCTGTAGAGGGCGCAGCAGTATGGGCACGGGGAAACGCTAAAAAAATTGATATATTCGCAACCGCAGATAAGCTATCAACATTAAAAGTAGACAATAACCGAGCTGAAACCTCAACGCATGTTGTGTAAAAATTTGGGCTTAAACGGTTCAGAACTTTTCAAGTCTATGAAGGAAGTAGACACGAACAGAGCATTTATATATATATAGATTTTATGAAATTCGGACTACTATTTCAAATAGCTCCCCTAGGAACGATCGAGAAATTAATACAATTAAAAATAATATCTTTTTTAGTTTAATATTATTCAAAATTTTTCTTTTTTTAATTTTGTGAAAATCGGACGACTATATCATATAGGTGCCATACAAACGATCGTTAGAGGGAAAAGGTAAATCTGTGACTGTAAAACTGTAAATATATTATATAGATATAGGTGAATCAAATTATAGCATGTATTAGTTCATTACATAAATATATATAATTTATATTGTATTAATTCCTAGTCATCGAAGTTCTAACTGCAAGAGGCGTGTCGATGTTAGCTTCCTTTCTTGTTTTCCATTCTTATTAGTGTATAATAGTTCCGAACGGGCTGTATTGCAGAACAAAATAATAAAGCTGTCGTAATAAAAATAACTTTATCAGTTTTTAAGGAGAATAATCATGTTAGACGAGCACAATTAACCATTGCCGGTTTCATACAATCACATTACATTTGCACTTTAAATGCTATAGCCACTTATGTTTATTATTATTGTTTTGAGGAGGGCATTAATTTATGCCACCTATTAAGCGAATTGATTTAGCGAGGGGTTTGTTTTGTGTTGGCGTAAAATTAGTTATGTTTTAATTTGTGTGTGCTTGTGTGTGGTTTGGTTACAAAGTTTTTGTGTGTTTTTAGTTTCAACGTAAGTGAGCGAATGAATCGAGAGAATAGATAAGCCATTCAGAAGAGCTGCGGCGGAAGATCTTTCATGCCGGCTTATGAGGTGGAAAGCTTCTGCCGCAGCTGATCGCTTGTTTACAAATAATGATTTAAAACATGCTAATATTAAATCTGCTGCTTCTGCTCCCGACATGCTCCCCCCGCTGGATGCGGCACGCTGCCAGATGAGGTGGTTTCCAGGGGTAGAACAGCTATTTTGCCAACAGCCCTTTTTATTAGGCCGGTGGCTGTCCGAATGACAGCGACACGGGCCACACCGTCAGCTCCATGGATAATGCTCTCCACTCTGCCAAGGCGCCATTGAAGCGGAGGGATGTTGTCCTCCTTGAGCACCACAATGCTATGCGGTAGGATGTTGGGCCTTGATGCACGCCATTTCCCACGTTCTTGTAAAAGCGAGAGGTAGCTGGTACTCCACTTCCGCCAGATGATTTGCTGAATTTGGCAAACTCGTTGCCAGCGGCTCAGCCGATCGATGCTGAGGTGCGTGATGTCGGGCTCCTCGATTGTGGCGAAAGAAGACCCAATCAAAAAGTGACCAGGTGTAAGGACATCCAAATCGTTAGGGTTTTCTGAAATTGGACAGAGCGGTCGAGAGTTAAGCATCGCTGAAATTTCATAGACTAAAGTGCGAAGCTCATTGAATGCGAGAATAGTGTTGCCAACGACCCGATGAAAGTGATATTTTGCAGATTTGACGGCAGCCTCCCATAGGCCGCCGAAATGAGGCGAACGAGGGGGAATAAATTGCCATTTGATCCCGATGGAAACGAAGGCCTGCTGAAGATCGCTGTTTTGAGGGTCGGCGAGAAACAGTTGCCTCAGTTCCAGCAGCTCGTTTTTGGCTCCAACGAAGTTTGTAGCGTTATCGGACCATATTGTGCCAGGCTTGCCCCTTAGGCTTATGAAGCGCTTGAGGGCAGCAATGAATGAAGCCGCAGACAAATCCTCCACCAGCTCCAAATGGCAGGCTTTAGTGGCGAAGCAAACAAATATTGCGATATAGCATTTGACGGGTGGCCGGTTTCTGACTTCAGACTTGGAGTAGAAAGGACCACAGAAGTCGATGAGTGAAGAAATTTCAAATGATAGTGAGCTATGATTGCTGACGTGACTGGATGATCCTTGGGAAGCAAAATTGGGTGTTTTGCATCATAATCCAATAATGAATTCTGCAGCCGACCGCCAACTCGAATAAGTCCCGATTCATCGCAGATTGGATGCAGCGAGTACAGCTTGCTTTTTGAGGAAATCTGCCTTTCGGATTGCAGGGCCTTATACTCCTCAGCAAAGTTGATGAGCTGGATTCCCTTGATGAGCAGATGCGTGCCTCCCTTGATGTCGTCTACTGTAAGAGGTCCTCGCCGTCGTGGCTCATCCTTGGCTTTTAGCATTAGGAACCGATGTATGTAGCCAAAGACTCGCTGCAGCTTTCCAAAACAATTTTGAAACTTGCAGCCATACGAAATATCCTGGCTTTGCGTCAGCACCAGCGCGAGGCGGCGGCGTTCAGGCACATCTACTAGAGTAGGCGTATGAGGCGGCCAGCAAGCTTCGTCTGTCCGCAGGAATGGTGGGCCCTCACGCCACAACGTCGAATCCAAAAGTTCGAGCGGAGTACATCCTCCGGATAATATGTCAGCCGGGTTGTAGTGGGTCGATATATGATGCCAAGCCATATCCTTGGTCCTTTCTTGAATCTGCGCGATTCTGTTGGAGACAAAAATGTTAAAGTCTGATGGGGCCTGGCGAATCCAAGAGAGCACAATTGTTGAGTCAGACCAACATTGATATGTGCAAGGCTGAGAAATGGCATTAGCGATGTTGTGGATGAGTTCGGATAGCAATAGAGCTGCGCATAATTCAAGTTTGGGTATGGTTATTGTTTTAAGCGGCGAGACTCTAGACTTGGAGCAAAGCAAATGTGATGAGTAGGTGCCCCCTGTTTCGGAGCGCACATAAATATAGGCACCATATGCCGCCAAGCTTGCATCACAAAATCCATGAATTTCCAAAGATGAGTCAGATTGCATGATGAAGCGAGGAAATTTTAAATGGCTGACTGCCGAGATTTGCGCGGAGTGTTCCAACCATAAGGAATGCAAAGATTGTGGCAAAGTCTCATCCCAGTCGAGCTTATCTTTCCACAGGATTTGCAGGAATATTTAGATCCTGGTTATAATGGGCGCTATAAGACCTAGGGAATCGTAGAATTTGGCTACGGCTGATAAAATAGAGCGCTTGGTAGCTGGCTTGTCTGCTACATTTCCAGAGAATCCAAAAAGCAAATTATCGGAACTTGTATCCCAGTATAGGCCAAGTGTTTTGGCGACGTCAGTCCCATCACTGAATTTGAGCATTTTCTCGCGATCAGCCTCAAGTTCTCCTTCAAGCGCGGCCGGCTCATTGGAGCACCATTTACGAATTAGAAATAGGCCTTTTGCAAGTAACGATTTAACCTGCTGCCGGATATAAACGACCTCTTCGATCGAGTCGCCTCCAGAAATAAGGTCGTCAACATAAAAGTCCCTACGCACGATCTTGGCTGCCACAGGAAAATCCTTCTCCTCATCATAGGAGAGCTGCTGCATAGCACGAATTGCTAGGAATGCAGCAGGCTTAGTGCCATAAGTGACGGTGTCCAAGGTGTATATTTTAATTTCTTCGCTTGGACTATCACGCCAGAGGATGCATTGGAGCAGATTATCAGGTTCGGTGACACTCACACAGCGATACATTTTGCAGATGTCGCCGCATAGTGCCACTTTACAGAATCTGAACCGAACCAAAGTGCTGAAGATTTTAGGCTGAATGGAGGGACCAGCAAAGAGCAACTCGTTTAAAGAGTATCCAGACGAAGACTTGGCAGAACCATCGAAGACTACCCTGAGTTTGGTAGTCGAGCTGTCCAATTTGTGAACGCAGTGGTGGGGCAAATAATATTGCGGCAAAGCTGACTGCTTGCAAGAGAGCGACATATGGCCTAAATCGATATACTCCTTTATAAAGGCAATATATTGAGCCTTGAGATTAGGATTTCTAGCCCATTTGGATTCCAAGGATTTGAATCGCTGCGAAGCACGATGGTATGAATCTCCTAGCATATCGAGACTAGTCTTTGCGGGCAATCGAACTGAATATTAGCCTGACTCAAGCCGAGAATAAGATTGAGCAAATAAATTCTCGCACAAGGCGTCCTCATCAGTTGGAGCAGATGACGATCCACAATAGCTGTCAATTTCCCAAAACCGTTTGACAAGGTCCGGCAACGATTCAGTTTCCAATTGTACATCGTGCTCAACTGACAATGCGGGAAGAGAAGAGTGTTTATGGGCCGGCGAAGATATGCCACCGGATACTACCCAACCCAATCTAGTTTTTTGCAAGGAGGGAAGGTGAACGGCCAGCCGTATCTGCCCAACACAAAGCAGGTCGAAGAAGATTTCAGGTCCTATAAGAATGTCAATCCTTTGACTTTTATGAAAGAGCGGATCGGCGAGGAATAAATTGCTGGGGATGTTCCATTCTGAAGAGTTTAGGTCGAAATGCGGCTGATAATTTGTGATGGTGGTAGTCATTATTGCAGCGAATGATGTTCGGTAACCTTTGTTGCGAGATTGTACAATAATATCTACCGCCTTATCAGCCATGAGTGAAGACTCTCCTATACCTGAGATGCATGTATTTAAGCGACGAGTTGACAGTTGCAATTGATGAGCGAGTCGAGAAGTAATGAAATTAATTTGCGATGCAGAGTCGAGCAAGGCTCTGCAGGGCACCATTATGCCGGAACGATTTCGGACATATATGATGGCAGTGGCAAGAAGCACATAATCAAATTGATGATCTACCGAGGCTTTAGGTGGGGGTGAATTTGGCGAAGCAGAAATGAGCGAGGCACTATTTTGAGGAGCAGAAGTGGATGTGGGCTGCGAGGGTGATGAAGCAGGATTTGACTCCAAATGTAGCAATGTATGATGCTTAGAGCGACAATGCCTGCAGTTCCCAGCTTTGCACTGCTGCAGGCTGTGGCCTTTACGCAGGCAATTTAGGCAAAGATGTAGCCTTTTTGCTTCTTTGTAGCGTAATGTGGGACTCAAGGCAATAAATTGTGGACATTTCGAAATAAAGTGATCCTTAGAATCACACAAAATACATAATGAGGTGTAGGATGATGCGGTGCAAGCGTTTTGGACATTTTTATTTATAGTTTTTCCCACCTGGTTGCTAGGTGTGTGGGTTACCATAGCATTTTCTATGTTTTCCATCATCCGACATCTCTTCTCCAAAAAGGCAGCCATATCCGTCCATTTTAGCAGCTTATTGGTAGGCAATCCCTCTTCCCACTTCTCCTGGGTATGCTGATCCAGTTTGGAGGACACCAGGGATATGAGCATTCCATCCGCAATCTCCTGGGTGGTTGCCATTGTGTTAAGGGCTCGCAGATGAGAGTTGATGCCGTCGCTCAATTGCCGCAAACTCCTTGCCGACCCTTTTACCACACTAGAAAGCCTGAAAATAGATCGTATGTGCCCCTGAAAATGCAAAAGTTTGTTATCAAACCTAGCAGTCAATAGGTCGACTGCCTTCTCATAATTGGCCTCTGTTGGCTCCAGCGAGCGAATTGTGTCTAACGCGGGTCCATCCAAACAGGAGCGTAGATGCTGGAATTTTTCCAAATTGGTCAGGTCCTCGTTGTTGCCGATGACTGTAGTGTACATAGCGTAGAAATCTGGCCAGTCCATATAAGCGCCTCCAAATCGTGGCAGCTTAAACTCAGGCAGCCTAGTGGCCCGGACACCAGCCCTGGAGGTTGAAGCCTGCTCGATGTTGAAATTTGGGAGTGCAGTCGAATTTATCACTGACACTCGGCGGAGTTTTGCTAGTTCGCGAGATATTTTGGATTTCACCGCACAATAAATGTTTAGAAATTTTGCACGCACATCACTAGCCAGCTCAAGTAGATTGAGCCTTTCGACAGCTGTTTGAGATTTATCAAAATTATCTTGCATTTGTTCAATAAGCTCAAGCCTGACTTGAAGGTCGGCCTCATCAAAATGAGACGCCTCTTCTGAACCGAAAAAGTCATTTAAAGCCACTAGCTGTCGAAAAACCGAGTCCGCTTTGGCTTTATAAAAGTCAAAATCACTATTGGCCCCGGATGGGCACGCAGTAACCGAATCATTCTCTGCCATTTTATTTTCAAAAAGAGTATTCAAATGTCACCTTGGGTTTGCGACCGATGCAGCTGTACCAAACGCAGAGAATAGAGAACGAAAGAATAGCGGAGCCAAGCTTGGCGTTCACTGACCGCGAGCTAACGGTTCTATCGGACCACCAAAACCAACAGCACAAACACAATTTGCACGAGAAGTATATAAAAGGGCTGCAACTATATGCTAGTGCACAAATATATAAAGAGATGCTATGTACTCGAATGTACCGATAAAGTTCAATAGCGATGCAACGATATGCAATTGTATTGTGTGAGCATACGAACTATATATAAGCACTTTTCACCTTTTATTTTAACGAAAACGATTTTTTACGCGATCACGTCGGGGTCACCAAATGTTTTGAGGAGGACATTAATTTATGCCACCTATTAAGCGAATTGATTTAGCGAGGGGTTTGTTTTGTGTTGGCGTAAAATTAGTTATGTTTTAATTTGTGTGTGCTTGTGTGTGGTTTGGTTACAAAGTTTTTGTGTGTTTTTAGTTTCAACGTAAGTGAGCGAATGAATCGAGAGAATAGATAAGCCAAACAGAAGAGCTGCGGCGGAAGAGCTTTCATGCCGGCTTATGAGGTGGAAAGCTTCTGCCGCAGCTGATCGCTTGTTTACAAATAATGATTTAAAACATGCTAATATTAAATCTGCTGCTTCTGCTCCCGACAATTATTATAATTTCAGTCAGAAGTTTGGAATGCAGTGAAGGAGTCATCATCAACGGCCGAGTCAATCTAGCCATGTCCATCTGTCCGTCTGAATGTCTCTCTGTTTTGAAGCTATCTGAATGAAACTGCAGCCAGTCTTCTATATACTCGCAATCATATATATCATATAATATTATATAGCTGTCATAAGAATGATCTAAAATTTGTTTGCCGATTTATATTATTCAAAAATTTTAATTAAAATTTTATGCAAATCGCACAACTTTTTCAGTTTTCAACAGATTTTCATACAATTTATCTAGATAGTCATTTTATGTAATTCTAGATTTTCGGTGTTCATTTTATGCGAATCAGACGACTATATCACAAAGCTGATATACAAACGATTGTTAGATATAGAGTGAGAGCTCCAGCACGTGCATTTATTATAGACACACCTGGACTTATATATAACAAGAAAAGAAGCTAACTTTGGCACGCCGAAGTTTATTACCCTTGCAGATAGAACTGCGATGACTTGGAATCCATACAATATAAATTATATATATTTATGTTAAAAAAAACAATGAAGTAATACCTGCTTTCATTTCATTCACCTATACATAATATGTTTGCAGTTTTATATTCACAGATTTGCATTTTCTCTACATCTAATGATCGTTTGTATGGCACCTTTATGATATAATAGTCAGATTTTCATCATTTTGACACAAAATTTAAGACTAATATAAAATGTCAATATCTA
Source organism: Drosophila serrata (assembly GCF_035046125.1). Classification (NCBI taxonomy): domain Eukaryota; kingdom Metazoa; phylum Arthropoda; class Insecta; order Diptera; family Drosophilidae; genus Drosophila; species Drosophila serrata. Next base: position 121,147 of record NW_028257141.1, on the reverse strand, counting down.
AAATTTGATGAAAATGTGTGCAAAACTGAAAATGTTATAATTTTTAATTGTATTAATTTCTCGATCGTTCCTATGGGAGCTATTTGATATATAAGTCAGATTTTTATAAAATGTTACACAAAAGTGCAAAGTAATATAAAATGGCTATATCTTAAATTTCATTCAATTCTGTTGAAAACTGAAAAAGTTATAATTTTTAATTTTAATTTAATTGTAATTTCTCGATCGTTTCTATGGGAGCTATAGAATATAGTAGTCCGATTTTCATAAAATTTTACACAAAATTGTAGAATGATATGAAATGGCTATATAGTTTGCGTAGAAACGGACAGACGGACAGACGCACAGAAGGACAGAAGGACAGAAGGACAGAAGGACAGAAGGACAGAAGGACAGGCGGACAGACGGACATGGATAGATCGACTCGGCTGTTGATCCTGATCAAGAATATATACATATACTTTATATGGTCGGAAGTGCCTCCTTCACTGCGTTGCAAACTTTTGACTGAAATTATAATACCCTGCAAGGGTATAAAAATGTATTCTCTTTTGGCACTAAACGTGGTAACAGATGAAAACTTTTGTTACAGGACTTACCGTCACCTAAAAACGGAAAAAATTTAAATGCTCGGTCCACTTTAGAAAAACTTGAGATTAAAACTGTACCTCAAGTCCTATTGATTGCATGCACCATATTGAATTAGTTAAGTTTTGTGCAGAAATTTGTATTAAAAATTGTTTTTGAAAAAATAAATAAACAAACATACAAAAAATATCCCAATGTTTTAAGCCTCTTAAAACTAGCCTTCGAAACCCAAGAACATTAGATGGTTTACCGCGGTGAAATTCCACAGAATTTCTGCAATTCCCTTTGTACAAAGGCAATGTAGATCTTAGAGATGCAATAGCTGTCATACAAACGATCGATAAATATAGTGGAAAATGCAAAACTGTAAATGTAAACCAATAAATTTAATACGAGGTGTGTTCAAAAATTAAGGTGACTCGTATGTATGTATAGGTGGATAAAATGGAAGCATTCATTATATCAATGTTTTTTAAATAAATATGTATAATTAATATTGTATTAATTCCAAGTGATCGAATTAAAATCTGCAAGGGTATACAAACGGCGTACCGAAATTAGATTCCTTTCTTGTTTTATGTTGCCAACAAAATGTCGACGTGTACAGAAAGGCTTAAGCAGCAAAGTGTTGTTGCTTAAGTCTGTGGATAGTACGTGTTATGGCGACCATGGGTCCCAGTGCTTTCCACATATGTATATCGAGCCTCTGGTTACAGTATATGGAAGGTTACAGTGGTGAGGCCCATTACTGCGGCCTCCAATTAGAGCTAAGCTCCTTTTTGTTCCACTCCCTCTGTTTGTTGTTGTTATTCACTATCAGTACCATCCAGAGTCAGCAAGGAAACCTAGGATTGCTGAAACTTTCAGCTTTCCTATGTTTCTCAGTGACTCCATCTGGTAGGCACCAGAGTGGCGAAATCTGATGTGGTTTAGCGCTGGGCAGAAACAGAGCAGATGTTCCGGTGTCTCTTGCTCTGTATGTTGCCTACAGCTTCTACAGATTGCGTTGTATGGCAGTCCCAACTTCATTGCGTGCGAACCGATCGCCCAATGTCCCATGGTGAATGCCGTAAACCTGCTAATATCCCGCTTGCTGTTGGATAGTAGTTCCCTGGTTCGTTTCTTGTCGTACCTCGGCCAACATTCCCTTGACCTTCTGTGATCGCTCTTACTTTACCATTCTTAATTAGCTATCTGCCTAAAGTGGTCATGGATCCTTGTCTGGATCGCGTTTAGGGAGATCGGTAATTCGAAGTCAGAACTTAGCCCCGCCGAGCCTGGACGGGCTAGTTCGTCTGCCCTCTCATTTCCTGGGATCTCGTTGTGTCCCGGTACCCATGTTACTTGTACCTTATTTTTGTCGGCAAGTCTATTGAGGGCCTTGCATTCTGCCACTAGTCGTGAGTTCGTTTTCACGGCAGCTAGGGATTTAATAGCCGCTTGGCCATCCGAGTAGATCCGCACTCTGGTGTCCCTGAGGCCCTGCCTGAAGGAAAGTTCGACTGCTTCCCTTATGGCTTGTAACTCAACCTGAAAGACCGTCGCTGAGTTAGAGAGATTGAAAGCCTTTTCGATTCCCAAATTTTCAGCGTAGATCCCAGCCCCTACGCCGCAGCTCATTTTTGAGCCATCGGTGTAGAGGGACACCTCGTTCTCCACTACTACTCTGCCCCTACTCCAGTCTTCCCTTGATGGATATGATGTCGAGAATGCGTTCCCCAATTTCATTTCCGACTACATGATCGGTCTTTACGTCTGTGTTAATGCCGCTGCTTCCAAGGATCTTGCCGTGCCCGGCGCCGTAGTCCCTCCAGCAATTGCTCGCCTTGAGTCTTACTGCGCTCTGTGCCGCAGTGACCTTAACGAACAGCTCTATCGGCATTATATTCAGGATAGCGTTGAACGCAGCCGCGGGGCATGAGCGCATCGCACCCACTGCCCCCGCACTCGCTACCCGTTGCATCCGTGTCAGCTTCGTTCTGTTGTAAGCCCTAGTTAGTGCCGGCCACCATACTAGGGCTCCGTATGTTAAAATTGGCCGTACCACTGCAGTGTAGAGCCATAGAATTATCTTTGGGTGCAGTCCCCATTTGTTCCCAAACATTGTCCTGCAAGAGTAGAATGCGATGCTTGCTTTCCTTACTCTTTCTGCAATGTTATCTTTCCATGAGAGCTTTTTATCCAGAATAACTCCTAGATACTTCGCTCGCTCCGATAGTTTTAGCTCCATGCCGCTAATACTGGGCATGTTGAAGGGAGGTATCTTAGTTCTTCGTGTGAAGAGCATAAGTTCCGTTTTAGTGGGGTTGATACCTAGTCCGCAGGTTTCTGCCCATTTGTTTAAACGACCTAGCGCACCCGTCATTATATCGCTAATAACGTCAGGGTATGGTCCTGATACTAGCAGTACTACGTCGTCCGCGTATGCAACTGCTTTGACTCCACCCGTATTGAGATCTGTCAATATGGCGTTCATATTTGTGAGCCAGAGTAGGGGCGATAGTACCCCGCCCTGAGGTGTGCCACTCTTCACAGTCCGCGTGAGGTGAGTGCCACTCAGTTCGGCTGTGATCGTCCTGCTCTTTAGAATGACTCCGATCCACTCTCTGATGCCTCTTTCAATACCTAGCAAGTTGAGGGAGCCCAGGATAGAGTAAGGGTTCACGTTATTGAACGCGCCTTCGATGTCTAGGAAGGCTGCCATCGTGTATTGTTTGTGTTGTAATGTCTTCTCGACATGATGTACAACTAGGTGTAGCGCTGTTTCCGATGATTTTCCTCTGCGGTACGCATGCTGCGCATCCGAGAGTTGATGTCCTTCCAGAGGCTCTGGGATGTGGACGTCCAGGAGTCTCTCTAGTGTCTTCAGGGCGAAGGAGGTGAGACTTATCGGTCTATAATCCTTTGCTAGGATATGCCCCCTTCTGCCCGGTTTCGGTATAAAAATGACTCTGGTGACTCCTCAATTGTCGTCGTAGCAGAGCCGTCTGCTCTGTTGATCAGGGTAGGGCTTATGTGCCCTTTGGCGAGGATTTTGTTTACTCTCGCCGAGTCCTTCATGCCTTTTAGGACTCGCAGTGGTTTTGCCAGGACTCTTTCTTGGCCTTGAATACTGCCTTCTTGAAAATTTTTTGTGCCTCTTTGTATGTTCCCCAATCCCAGGTTACATAGCTGTGGTTAAAGAACTTTCTCGCGCTCTTTCTGAGCTCGCTTAGTTCCTTTGTCCACCACGGTGGGTATTGCTTCTTCGAGAATGTTAGCTTACAAGTCTTTTTGAATGCGTTGTTCAGAATATTTGTTAGGTCTTCAACCTCCTTGCCGAGTGCCTTTGCAGTGGATATAGTCTTGATCCTCCTGCCGTTTACTTTAGATTGGACAATTTCGCTGAAATTGTTCCAATCCGTCTTACGGGGGTTTCTTCTTGGCACTTGTTTCTTTGGTCTGGTCTGTATCTATGGTCTGAGAAGGAGTGTTCTGTTGATACCCTCCAGTTCTCGACCCTGTAATTATTTTGTTCTATATGTAATGTAAGGTCTAACACCTCTTCCCAACCTTAAAACTTTTCCGTGCTCGGAAAGATGAAGGTCACGTACTACCCTTATTACATATCTTAATAACTCACCTCTTTCGTTAGTCTCCGAACTCCCCCAGAGCGTGTGCCTCGCATTCGCATCACACCCGAGCACTAGGGTTGTCTTCATCACTTCCACCCATTGCAGCAGCTTGACTACCGGCTCAGGTGGGGCCGGCTCGTCATGGGCCATGTACGCCGATGATATGATGACTCCGCTCCCATCCGCCGCCACGAATCTGGCCACTGCTAGGTCAGGTGTGCTAAGATTGGGACAGAGAAAAGCATTAAAAAGATTCTTAATTACAATGGAAACTCTCGACCTACCATTCGAATTTTGCACAGTAGTGTGTATCCTTGGATTCTCAGTCCAGCGACTTGCCCGTCCCTGGTCCAAGGCTCCTGTATCAAACCGATGTCGATATCCCTCTCCCTTAGAAGGATCGTGAGATTAGCTGAAGCGTGCGAGCTGCGCTTCAGGTTAATCTGCACGATTCTCGACATCGATATTGGTGGGGGTGGCGTAGGGAGATTTGTCGTCGATGACCATGTCGTCCAACAATTTGTTGGTGTCATCGACCTCCTCCAGAATCTCGTCCGGCTCGGCCAAGAAGACCTTTATCTTGGCCTTCCTGATGCCGTACCGGACCTTGTTGTCATTTGCCTCCAGCTTGGGCATACAGCGCTGGTTTATTAGCAGGAGGAAAGGCTGGCTCGCCTTCATTTCCTGCTCTGCTCTGAGGATGGTCCAGTCCTCTGTATGGATGTCTGGGCCTTCAGACAGGCGATCACCCTCGCATGGTTAGTTTGGCCCTTTGGTAACCAAATGCGAGCTCTGGGTCTTCTTGGAATCTTCCTGGCGTGGACTAGCCTAATCTTAAGGCCAGCCCATGTGTCGCTAATCTTAGCCACACACTCCGCCAGGAAGCTTCGGGAGAACCCGTCGTCGCACCTGATGACCCGGTGCCCTCTGACCACGTCTGAGGAGTCGAAGGAGGGGATGGGGCCGGTCGGCCTGCTAACCAACCTGTCGGTCACCATGTCGGCCAACTTGGGCTCGATCTCCTCCCACTTCTCCGACAGCAGGCGACCGTCGTCATGGAGCTCGTCCACCAGTGCCACCAGTGCAGTACTTATTAAATTCCGCTATCTCCGCAAGGAATTTGGCCTTGTCCTCGGCATCCCGAAGGTCAGTTTTGCTCTCAGCCTCGTTCTTGGCTATCTTGCCGAGAACGAAGCGGGCTCTGTTGACCCTCGCTCGTCTCTGATGGTGAGACATTTTCGCCATCTCTGAGGTGGTGCCCAGCTGAGCCGCACCGGTTTGTTTAGATTGGGGAGTGCTACTCGCAATCCCCTCGGATTGCGACTCTTCTTCGTCGGTCTCCGATACAATGTGAGATGCAGCGACCAGTCTCGGCCTCTGCATCTCCTTCTCGTCCTTCGTTGACAGTTTATGGGGTTTATCCTCTCCCGGGAGTTCCGAAGCTCGCTTTGTTGCATTCATCTCAATTCATGAACGCCCGCTTTGCTCGACCTGGCAAGCGCAGCGGGCCAGAGGGGGTTTGGGGCTTTGAAAACAGGTCGACCGCAGCTTCGCCCCAAAACTGCGGCAAGGCCACTTATGACCCAGGGTTGCCTGGCCCTGGGAAGGCTCCGTGCAGACACAGCTGGATTTGCCCCTCAGCTGCGAACCTGGAAGTCAGTGTGCACGGGTCGCATCACACACCTGACTTGAGGGGAGGCTGATTAAAGACTGCCTAGGCCCGCCCGACTACAATTGGTCAGCATCCCCGGTCGAGCCTCGACTGGGGACCTGCTTCCAGCTGCCCTCGCTTGGATAATTTATGGCCGTACCACTGCAGTTCTGTTCTGTTCTAGTGGGGTTGATACCTAGTTCGCAGGTTTCTGCCCATTTGTTTAAACGACCTAGCGCACCCGTCACTATTTCGCTAATAACGTCGTCTGCGTATGCAACTGCTTTAACTCCACTCGTATTGAGATCTGTCAATATGGCGTTTATATTTGTGAGCCAGAGTAGGGGCGATAGTACCCCGCCCTGAGGTGTGCCTCTCTTCACAGTCCGCGTGAGGTGATTGCCACTCAGTTCGGCTGTGATCGTCCTGCTCTTTAGCATGACCCCGATCCACTCTCTGATGCCTCTCTCAATACCTAACAAGGATAGAGTCGGGGTTCACGTTATTAAACGCGTCTTCGATGTCTAGGAAGGCTGCCATCGTGTATTGTTTGTGTTGTAATGTCTTCTCGACATGATGTACAACTACGTGTAGCGCTGTTTCCGTTGATTTTCCTCTGCGATACGCATGCTGCGCATCCGAGAGTTGATGTCCTTCTAGAGACTCTCGGATGTGGACGTCCAAGAGTCTATCTAGTGTCTTCAGGGCGAAGGAGGTGAGACTTATCGGTCTATAATCCTTTGCTAGGATATGCCCCCTTCTGCCCGGTTTCGGTATAAAAATGACTTTAGCGTCTCTCCACAGCAGTGTGATGTGCGTTAGTCTTAAACAAGCTTCGTAAATGGCTTTTAGCCATTTGCAAATGCTATGCTTTGCTGATTGTAGCATTGCCGGTATTAAGCCGTCTGGGCCCGGGCTTTTATACTTATCGAAAGAATCTATTGCCCACTGAATTCGCTCAGTGGTAATGATGTCTTTCGTAGGTGTGTCCTTTTGAGAGTTCGTTCCCTCCTCGGGTTCCGAGCTCACTCTTAGGCTTCCTGGGAAGTGGGTGTCAACTAGTAGCTCTAGTGACTCCTCAATTGTCGTCGTAGCAGAGCCGTCTGCTCTGTTGATCAGGGTTGGGCTTATGTGCCCTTTGGCGAGGATTTTGTTTACTCTCGCCGAGTCCTTTATGTCTTCCAGTGACTCGCAGTAGTTTTGCCAGGACTCTTTCTTGGCCTTGAATACTGCCTTCTTGAAAATTTTTTGTGCCTCTTTGTATGTTCCCCAATCCCGGGTTACATAGCTGTGGTTAAAGAACTTTCTCGCGCTCTTTCTGAGCTCGCTTAGTTCCTTTGTCCACCACGGTGGGTATTGCTTCTTCGAGAATGTTAGCTTACAAGTCTCTTTGAATGCGTTGTTCAGAATATTTGTTAGGTCTTCAACCTCCTTGTCGAGTGCCTTTGCAGTGGATATAGTCTTGATCCTCCTGCCGTTTACTTTAGATTGGACAATTTCGCTGAAATTGTTCCAATCCGTCTTACGGGGGTTTCTTCTTGGCACCTGTTTCTTAACTGGTATCGTTATTTCAAAGAAAATGTATCTATGGTCTGAGATACCCTCCTTCTGTTGATACCCTCCAGTTCTCGACCCTGTAATTATTTTGTTCTATTGTAATGTTCACGTCTGGAGGCCGTTCGCGGCGCCGCCTCTGCCCACCGAGATTCCAAAGTTTTGCCGCTCTTGCACTCCCGCAAGTCGGCTCTTGGCGGACTGCTCATCGGGCCAGTCTAAGCGCTCCCGCACCCACTCTTCGATGTTCGTAAACTCCCGCTCCCGAATTCCCGATCTTCGCTCGCTGCTAAGCGAGCTGAGGGACGGCTAGTTCGCGCTCCACTTCGCGGGCCTGCTCTCGCACTGTTAAGCTTAGCTTATCGGTCGGGAACGCAGCCTTTACGTTTAAGCTAATTAGTACCATGTATGCAGCGCAATAAAGCTGACGATTTTTGAATTGCCCATGACGCCCCCGCCTTACTCTTCACCTTCGCTTGCGACGTGGGAATTTTTACTTGGGCTAAATTTATCCAGGATCTTGCGGCAGGACGCCCCCTACACATTTTGATTCCGATTTTGGGACGATTCGTGTTGACACTTCCTCCACCTCCCAGAATTTGGTCAGGAGCTTATCCAGCGAGTCGGCCGAGGCGCAGGACACTCGTGTGGAAAAGGCAGACAGACTGCGGGGAGTGGCCGGAGACAAGGGCCTTGTCAACACCCATCCAAAAATGGTCTCCTGGCCGAGAAGCGACCCGCAGATGTTAGCCTTGAAGTTGCCGAGGAGGACTAACGGGAGAATGTCAGCTCCTATTAAGACGTCGATTTGGAAGCTCTCGAAAAACTTGGGATCTGCCAGGGGCACGTCGGGAAGCGCCCGCGGAATCGGGTACGAGGGCAGATTGCCGGACAGCTGCGGGAGAACGTAGGCTGCGGCTTCAAGTTGTAACCCGGGTCTGACTGGCGACCGAATAAAAAAATGGCACATTTTGGTGGACTGAGCGGACACAGACTGATTAAGGCCGGAAACTTGGGCTTGGATCGTCTTGAAGGGAAGCTTAACCAGGTTGAACAGCCGCTCCGTAATGAAAGTCGCCTCGGACCCCGAGTCTTTTAAGGCTCGCGCTTGGAAACTGCACCCCAAATGGCACACAGTGATGAGGGCGGTGCCCAACAGGACGGCTCCTGAGCCGGAAGCGAAACACACCTGTACATCTGAGTGCTCATCTGTATCCCCCATCCCTATGGTAGTAGCCCCGGGCCGGGGCCTGGTCGACGCCAACGGATTTGGACCGGTTGCAAACGGATTACCGCGGTGCAGGAGCGTGTGATGACGGCTGTGGCAGGTGGAGCAGCTGTGAGCACTGGGGCAGTCCCGCTGCTGATGCCCTCGTGCAAAACAGTTCAGGCAGAGCTGCTTTCTCTTAATGTATTCAGAGCGCCCACTCACGTCCATCTCAAGGAACCGTGGACATAAGCGCACGGGGTGGTTCTCTCGGGAACAGAGATCGCACCCCTTGGAGGCTGGAGCCACTCGGGTCTCGTACGAGTTAAGCCTGCGAACCGGAGCGCTCGTGGGTGCCGATTTGACATCGTCGATGGCCTCCAGAGTGCGATGACGCTCGGTCAAGAAAGCATTCAACTCCTTCCAGGTTGGGATTTCGGCTTTGTTGTGGATGGATTGTTCCCACAGGGAAAGGGTTACTTTGGGAAGCTTTGAGGAAACCATATACACCAACAGACAATCCCAAGCCTCAACTTGAATGGAGGACATTTCTAGCGCCGTCAGGCAGCTTTGGAAGGTGCTTTGCAGTTCCTTCAGCGCGACTCCCGATTCTTGAGGGACAGCCTGGATGTTGAAGAGGATTTTCAACTGGCTGTTAACCAATAATCTTCGATTTTCGAAGCGGTCAGTGAGGCTTCGCCACGCCGAGACGAAACCTTCATTGGTGAGCGGGGCCTTGGAAACTATGGCGTTCGCGTCGCCACTTGTTTTCGACAATAGGTGGAACAATTTTTCGACTGGTGTGACCCGAGAGTTGTTAATATAAATCGCCGTGAACAATTCCCTGAAGGTGGGCTAGCGAAGATAGTCGCCCGCAAACACCTCGGTGGCTACCGGTGTGGTCTGGGCCGCGCCCCGTTCTATTACCTCCTGCAGCTGGGCCACGCACCTGGAGTAGACGGAGTAGCAGTAGCTATTCTTAGCTTCTAACACCGTTGAAGTGTCCGCGCCGTCGTCGGATCCGAAAAGCAGTTCGGAGCAGCTCTCATAACTCGTCTCCACCTTTTCCCACAAAGCCCGGATTAGGTCCCTATGAACCTGGCACATGTCGAATCGTTCAGTCTCCAGGGCGCCCGGAGTGTGGATCGTAGCCTCGAAGTGGCTAACCCGATCTGTGGTGGCAATGAAGGCCTTGAGAGCGGCATCTATCGTATTCTGAGCCATTTTTGCAGCTATCGACAGTCTCGTCGCTTTTTGCCCTTGAGATGGCCGTAGTAGCCCTTGGCTTCAATTGGGACGCCCGCGGAGATGCGGATTTGGATATGTCCAAATGGATAGATGGGATCGGACGCGGTTTTTTGTCGTCTCCCGTGGGCATTCTCGGAATAGAATGCTGTAGATCAGGACTTGTCGACTGTAGGACGAGAGGACGGTCACACTAACGCGCAGTCTGGGTCGCCCAGAACGGATAAAGTGGAGAAAAGAAAAAAAATAGATGAACCTCGGCCACAAGGCTTGACGCTCGGATCGAGGAAGCCGACTGAAATGTCAACCACCGCCGCAGTCGCAGATCGTGGGGGTGGGAGTTCGGATTCGAGTGGTATTGGGAATTGTCTCGCAACCCGAACACAAAATTATTTTTTTTTTTAATTTTTAATTTGCCGTGAATGCCTATTGTTTGAAGCCGGAACGGTGGAATTAAAAAACTCGATTCTTAGTAGCGGAACTGCTTGCTGGGTGATGCCGTCGGCAAGGCAGTGCGTATGTGAGGGACCCAAGAATTAAACGGCCAAAACAACAACAACTCGCCGGCTGTGGCGGCTAAGTGTAAAAATAATTAAACAGCTGCCGTTGCAGTAGCAGATCGTGTGGGAGGGAGTTCGGATTTTTTCCCTTTTTTTTGTATTGGTAATTGTCGCGCAACCCGAAAGCAAAATAATTTTTTTTTAATTTTTAATTCGCCGCGAATGTTTATTGTTGGAAGCCGGAAAGGTGGAATTAAAAAACTCGATTCGTAGTAGCGGAACTGTTTGCTGGGTGATTCCGTCGGCAAGGCAGTGCGTATGTGAGGGACCCAAGAATTAAACGGCCAAAACAACAACAACTCGCCGGCTGTGGCGGCTAAGTGTAAAAATAATTAAACACTTGCCGTCGCAGTCGCAGATCGTATGGGAGGGAGTTCGGATTTTAGTTGTGTTGGTAACTGTCGCGCAACCCGAAAACAAAATAACTTTTAATTTTTAATTAGCCGGGAATGCCTATTGTTTGAAGCCGTAAAGGTGGAATAAAAAGAACTCGATTCTTGGTAGCGGAACTGCTTGATGTGGGATGCCGTCAGCAAGCAGTGCGTAAGTGAGAGACCCAAGAATTACAGGGCAACAACAACACGGCCGTGTCGGCGGCTAAATTGACGACAATAAAAAACCAAAAAAAAACAACCATCGTTTGTGTTTGGGTTTCGCTGCTCCGCTCAGAGTAGTGCGAAGCTTGCCCGATATATAGGTATGTATTGTAAATTTGTATAGATAAAAGATAGCATTTATAAATTTCGGATAATTTTAAATCCTTGGTTCATTTTATTTTCTGTAAAAATTGTAGGTGGCGGATTTTGTTTCGTCGGCACTGTTCGGCTGTGGAATGTATCAGTGCAGGAGCTTGTACACGCTCTGGGCACAAAGAGGAGACGAAAAAAAAAAAACAAAAAATTACTTGATATGCCCTTCTGCGGGCGTGTGTATGTATGTATGTATGTAATAGCTGGGAGTTCGATGCTCAGCGCAGAATAGCGCGAAGCTTGCCCAATATATATGGATGTTTGTAGAATATGTAGGGTTTGTATTGGCAGCGTCGGGAAGTGGACTGTATTGAACTGTGCGAACAAAAAAAATGTGTAGAGAAAATTAGCGAAAAGAATAGCGTGACAGCGGCGGACTGTTCGGCGAGCAGGGTGAATTCCGCAACAAGCGCACACCGGCTGCCCGATATTAATTTTGCCTTTCTTTTGGTAACACACTTTCTCTGTTCACGGAGGACTTTTTTCTGTACGGAAATATTAGCACAAGTGTAGAATGCGTGTGTGTGTACCGTTGGCAAGTGGATGAGCAATGGGGAAGAAAAACAATACATTTTTCAGCGGTGCGACCGAATTTAAATGTTTGGCCCACTGTTAAAAAAAACGGCAGCGAGAACGAAAAACGGAAGAGGTCGTACTTATCTTGGCGGACAGTTGCCGGGAGCTGCTGGTAAGACGGCTGAAGGATATCCTGTAGAAATCCGGCTTGAAGGACCAAAATGTGTAGGGGGCGTCCTGCCCGCAAGGCGGGGGTGTCGTGGTTAATTAAAAAATCGTCAGCTTTATTGCGCTGCATACATGGTACTAATTAGCTTAAACGTAAAGGCTGCGTTCCCGACCGATAAGCTAAGCTTAACAGTGCGAGAGCAGGCCCGCGAAGTGGAGCGCGAACTAGCCGTCCCTCAGCTCGCTTAGCAGCGAGCGAAGATCGGGAATTCGGGAGCGGGAGTTTACGAACATCGAAGAGTGGGTGCGGGAGCGCTTAGACTGGCCCGATGAGCAGTCCGCCAAGAGCCGACTTGCGGGAGTGCAAGAGCGGCAAAACTTTGGAATCTCGGTGGGCAGAGGCGGCGCCGCGAAGGGCCTATTGACGTGAACAGTAATGTAAGGTCAAACACCTCTTCCCAACCTTGAAAATATTCCGTGCTCGGAAAGATGAAGGTCGCGTACTACCCTTATTACTTATCGTTACATTCCTACAGATAATATTGTCAAAGAGTGACTCACCTCTTTCGTTAGTCTCCGAACTGTGTGTGCCTCGCATTCGCATCACACCCGAGCACTAGGGTTTTCTTCATCACTTCCGCCCATTGCAGCAACTTGACTACCGGCTCAGGCGGGGCCGGCTCGTCATGGGCCATGTACGCCGATGATATGATGACTCCGCTCCCATCCGCCGCCACGAATCTGGCCACTGCTAGGTCAGGTGTGCTAAGATTGGGACAGAGAAAAGCATTAAAAAGATTCTTAATTACAATGGAAACTCTCGACCTACCATTCGAATTTTGCACAGTAGTGTGTATCCTTGGATTCTCAGTCCAGCGACTTGCCCGTCCCTGGTCCAAGGCTCCTGTATCAAACCGATGTCGATATCCCTCTCCCTTAGAAGGATCGTGAGATTAGCTGAAGCGTGCGAGCTGCGCATCAGGTTAATCTGCACGATTCTCGACATCGATATTGGTGGGGGTGGCGTCCAACAATTTGTTGGTGTCATCGACCTCCTCCAGAATCTCGTCCGGCTCGGCCAAGAAGACCTTTATCTTGGCCTTCCTGATGCCGTACCGGACCTTGTTGTCATTTGCCTCCAGCTTGGGCATACAGCGCTGGTTTATTAGCAGGAGGAAAGGCTGGCTCGCCTTCATTTCCTGCTCTGCTCTGAGGATGGTCCAGTCCTCTGTATGGATGTCTGGGCCTTCAGACAGGCGATCACCCTCGCATGGTTAGTTTGGCCCTTTGGTAACCAAATGCGAGCTCTGGGTCTTCTTGGAATCTTCCTGGCGTGGACTAGCCTAATCTTAAGGCCAGCCCATGTGTCGCTAATCTTAGCCACACACTCCGCCAGGAAGCTTCGGGAGAACCCGTCGTCGCACCTGATGACCCGGTGCCCTCTGACCACGTCTGAGGAGTCGAAGGAGGGGATGGGGCCGGTCGGCCTGCTAACCAACCTGTCGGTCACCATGTCGGCCAACTTGGGCTCGATCTCCTCCCACTTCTCCGACAGCAGGCGACCGTCGTCATGGAGCTCGTCCACCAGTGCCACCAGTGCAGTACTTATTAAATTCCGCTATCTCCGCAAGGAATTTGGCCTTGTCCTCGGCATCCCGAAGGTCAGTTTTGCTCTCAGCCTCGTTCTTGGCTATCTTGCCGAGAACGAAGCGGGCTCTGTTGACCCTCGCTCGTCTCTGATGGTGAGACATTTTCGCCATCTCTGAGGTGGTGCCCAGCTGAGCCGCACCGGTTTGTTTAGATTGGGGAGTGCTACTCGCAATCCCCTCGGATTGCGACTCTTCTTCGTCGGTCTCCGATACAATGTGAGATGCAGCGACCAGTCTCGGCCTCTGCATCTCCTTCTCGTCCTTCGTTGACAGTTTATGGGGTTTATCCTCTCCCGGGAGTTCCGAAGCTCGCTTTGTTGCATTCATCTCAATTCATGAACGCCCGCTTTGCTCGACCTGGCAAGCGCAGCGGGCCAGAGGGGGTTTGGGGCTTTGAAAACAGGTCGACCGCAGCTTCGCCCCAAAACTGCGGCAAGGCCACTTATGACCCAGGGTTGCCTGGCCCTGGGAAGGCTCCGTGCAGACACAGCTGGATTTGCCCCTCAGCTGCGAACCTGGAAGTCAGTGTGCACGGGTCGCATCACACACCTGACTTGAGGGGAGGCTGATTAAAGACTGCCTAGGCCCGCCCGACTACAATTGGTCAGCATCCCCGGTCGAGCCTCGACTGGGGACCTGCTTCCAGCTGCCCTCGCTTGGATAATTTATGGCCGTACCACTGCAGTTCTGTTCTGTTCTAGTGGGGTTGATACCTAGTTCGCAGGTTTCTGCCCATTTGTTTAAACGACCTAGCGCACCCGTCACTATTTCGCTAATAACGTCGTCTGCGTATGCAACTGCTTTAACTCCACTCGTATTGAGATCTGTCAATATGGCGTTTATATTTGTGAGCCAGAGTAGGGGCGATAGTACCCCGCCCTGAGGTGTGCCTCTCTTCACAGTCCGCGTGAGGTGATTGCCACTCAGTTCGGCTGTGATCGTCCTGCTCTTTAGCATGACCCCGATCCACTCTCTGATGCCTCTCTCAATACCTAACAAGGATAGAGTCGGGGTTCACGTTATTAAACGCGTCTTCGATGTCTAGGAAGGCTGCCATCGTGTATTGTTTGTGTTGTAATGTCTTCTCGACATGATGTACAACTACGTGTAGCGCTGTTTCCGTTGATTTTCCTCTGCGATACGCATGCTGCGCATCCGAGAGTTGATGTCCTTCTAGAGACTCTCGGATGTGGACGTCCAAGAGTCTATCTAGTGTCTTCAGGGCGAAGGAGGTGAGACTTATCGGTCTATAATCCTTTGCTAGGATATGCCCCCTTCTGCCCGGTTTCGGTATAAAAATGACTTTAGCGTCTCTCCACAGCAGTGTGATGTGCGTTAGTCTTAAACAAGCTTCGTAAATGGCTTTTAGCCATTTGCAAATGCTATGCTTTGCTGATTGTAGCATTGCCGGTATTAAGCCGTCTGGGCCCGGGCTTTTATACTTATCGAAAGAATCTATTGCCCACTGAATTCGCTCAGTGGTAATGATGTCTTTCGTAGGTGTGTCCTTTTGAGAGTTCGTTCCCTCCTCGGGTTCCGAGCTCACTCTTAGGCTTCCTGGGAAGTGGGTGTCAACTAGTAGCTCTAGTGACTCCTCAATTGTCGTCGTAGCAGAGCCGTCTGCTCTGTTGATCAGGGTTGGGCTTATGTGCCCTTTGGCGAGGATTTTGTTTACTCTCGCCGAGTCCTTTATGTCTTCCAGTGACTCGCAGTAGTTTTGCCAGGACTCTTTCTTGGCCTTGAATACTGCCTTCTTGAAAATTTTTTGTGCCTCTTTGTATGTTCCCCAATCCCGGGTTACATAGCTGTGGTTAAAGAACTTTCTCGCGCTCTTTCTGAGCTCGCTTAGTTCCTTTGTCCACCACGGTGGGTATTGCTTCTTCGAGAATGTTAGCTTACAAGTCTCTTTGAATGCGTTGTTCAGAATATTTGTTAGGTCTTCAACCTCCTTGTCGAGTGCCTTTGCAGTGGATATAGTCTTGATCCTCCTGCCGTTTACTTTAGATTGGACAATTTCGCTGAAATTGTTCCAATCCGTCTTACGGGGGTTTCTTCTTGGCACCTGTTTCTTAACTGGTATCGTTATTTCAAAGAAAATGTATCTATGGTCTGAGATACCCTCCTTCTGTTGATACCCTCCAGTTCTCGACCCTGTAATTATTTTGTTCTATTGTAATGTTCACGTCTGGAGGCCGTTCGCGGCGCCGCCTCTGCCCACCGAGATTCCAAAGTTTTGCCGCTCTTGCACTCCCGCAAGTCGGCTCTTGGCGGACTGCTCATCGGGCCAGTCTAAGCGCTCCCGCACCCACTCTTCGATGTTCGTAAACTCCCGCTCCCGAATTCCCGATCTTCGCTCGCTGCTAAGCGAGCTGAGGGACGGCTAGTTCGCGCTCCACTTCGCGGGCCTGCTCTCGCACTGTTAAGCTTAGCTTATCGGTCGGGAACGCAGCCTTTACGTTTAAGCTAATTAGTACCATGTATGCAGCGCAATAAAGCTGACGATTTTTGAATTGCCCATGACGCCCCCGCCTTACTCTTCACCTTCGCTTGCGACGTGGGAATTTTTACTTGGGCTAAATTTATCCAGGATCTTGCGGCAGGACGCCCCCTACACATTTTGATTCCGATTTTGGGACGATTCGTGTTGACACTTCCTCCACCTCCCAGAATTTGGTCAGGAGCTTATCCAGCGAGTCGGCCGAGGCGCAGGACACTCGTGTGGAAAAGGCAGACAGACTGCGGGGAGTGGCCGGAGACAAGGGCCTTGTCAACACCCATCCAAAAATGGTCTCCTGGCCGAGAAGCGACCCGCAGATGTTAGCCTTGAAGTTGCCGAGGAGGACTAACGGGAGAATGTCAGCTCCTATTAAGACGTCGATTTGGAAGCTCTCGAAAAACTTGGGATCTGCCAGGGGCACGTCGGGAAGCGCCCGCGGAATCGGGTACGAGGGCAGATTGCCGGACAGCTGCGGGAGAACGTAGGCTGCGGCTTCAAGTTGTAACCCGGGTCTGACTGGCGACCGAATAAAAAAATGGCACATTTTGGTGGACTGAGCGGACACAGACTGATTAAGGCCGGAAACTTGGGCTTGGATCGTCTTGAAGGGAAGCTTAACCAGGTTGAACAGCCGCTCCGTAATGAAAGTCGCCTCGGACCCCGAGTCTTTTAAGGCTCGCGCTTGGAAACTGCACCCCAAATGGCACACAGTGATGAGGGCGGTGCCCAACAGGACGGCTCCTGAGCCGGAAGCGAAACACACCTGTACATCTGAGTGCTCATCTGTATCCCCCATCCCTATGGTAGTAGCCCCGGGCCGGGGCCTGGTCGACGCCAACGGATTTGGACCGGTTGCAAACGGATTACCGCGGTGCAGGAGCGTGTGATGACGGCTGTGGCAGGTGGAGCAGCTGTGAGCACTGGGGCAGTCCCGCTGCTGATGCCCTCGTGCAAAACAGTTCAGGCAGAGCTGCTTTCTCTTAATGTATTCAGAGCGCCCACTCACGTCCATCTCAAGGAACCGTGGACATAAGCGCACGGGGTGGTTCTCTCGGGAACAGAGATCGCACCCCTTGGAGGCTGGAGCCACTCGGGTCTCGTACGAGTTAAGCCTGCGAACCGGAGCGCTCGTGGGTGCCGATTTGACATCGTCGATGGCCTCCAGAGTGCGATGACGCTCGGTCAAGAAAGCATTCAACTCCTTCCAGGTTGGGATTTCGGCTTTGTTGTGGATGGATTGTTCCCACAGGGAAAGGGTTACTTTGGGAAGCTTTGAGGAAACCATATACACCAACAGACAATCCCAAGCCTCAACTTGAATGGAGGACATTTCTAGCGCCGTCAGGCAGCTTTGGAAGGTGCTTTGCAGTTCCTTCAGCGCGACTCCCGATTCTTGAGGGACAGCCTGGATGTTGAAGAGGATTTTCAACTGGCTGTTAACCAATAATCTTCGATTTTCGAAGCGGTCAGTGAGGCTTCGCCACGCCGAGACGAAACCTTCATTGGTGAGCGGGGCCTTGGAAACTATGGCGTTCGCGTCGCCACTTGTTTTCGACAATAGGTGGAACAATTTTTCGACTGGTGTGACCCGAGAGTTGTTAATATAAATCGCCGTGAACAATTCCCTGAAGGTGGGCTAGCGAAGATAGTCGCCCGCAAACACCTCGGTGGCTACCGGTGTGGTCTGGGCCGCGCCCCGTTCTATTACCTCCTGCAGCTGGGCCACGCACCTGGAGTAGACGGAGTAGCAGTAGCTATTCTTAGCTTCTAACACCGTTGAAGTGTCCGCGCCGTCGTCGGATCCGAAAAGCAGTTCGGAGCAGCTCTCATAACTCGTCTCCACCTTTTCCCACAAAGCCCGGATTAGGTCCCTATGAACCTGGCACATGTCGAATCGTTCAGTCTCCAGGGCGCCCGGAGTGTGGATCGTAGCCTCGAAGTGGCTAACCCGATCTGTGGTGGCAATGAAGGCCTTGAGAGCGGCATCTATCGTATTCTGAGCCATTTTTGCAGCTATCGACAGTCTCGTCGCTTTTTGCCCTTGAGATGGCCGTAGTAGCCCTTGGCTTCAATTGGGACGCCCGCGGAGATGCGGATTTGGATATGTCCAAATGGATAGATGGGATCGGACGCGGTTTTTTGTCGTCTCCCGTGGGCATTCTCGGAATAGAATGCTGTAGATCAGGACTTGTCGACTGTAGGACGAGAGGACGGTCACACTAACGCGCAGTCTGGGTCGCCCAGAACGGATAAAGTGGAGAAAAGAAAAAAAATAGATGAACCTCGGCCACAAGGCTTGACGCTCGGATCGAGGAAGCCGACTGAAATGTCAACCACCGCCGCAGTCGCAGATCGTGGGGGTGGGAGTTCGGATTCGAGTGGTATTGGGAATTGTCTCGCAACCCGAACACAAAATTATTTTTTTTTTTAATTTTTAATTTGCCGTGAATGCCTATTGTTTGAAGCCGGAACGGTGGAATTAAAAAACTCGATTCTTAGTAGCGGAACTGCTTGCTGGGTGATGCCGTCGGCAAGGCAGTGCGTATGTGAGGGACCCAAGAATTAAACGGCCAAAACAACAACAACTCGCCGGCTGTGGCGGCTAAGTGTAAAAATAATTAAACAGCTGCCGTTGCAGTAGCAGATCGTGTGGGAGGGAGTTCGGATTTTTTCCCTTTTTTTTGTATTGGTAATTGTCGCGCAACCCGAAAGCAAAATAATTTTTTTTTAATTTTTAATTCGCCGCGAATGTTTATTGTTGGAAGCCGGAAAGGTGGAATTAAAAAACTCGATTCGTAGTAGCGGAACTGTTTGCTGGGTGATTCCGTCGGCAAGGCAGTGCGTATGTGAGGGACCCAAGAATTAAACGGCCAAAACAACAACAACTCGCCGGCTGTGGCGGCTAAGTGTAAAAATAATTAAACACTTGCCGTCGCAGTCGCAGATCGTATGGGAGGGAGTTCGGATTTTAGTTGTGTTGGTAACTGTCGCGCAACCCGAAAACAAAATAACTTTTAATTTTTAATTAGCCGGGAATGCCTATTGTTTGAAGCCGTAAAGGTGGAATAAAAAGAACTCGATTCTTGGTAGCGGAACTGCTTGATGTGGGATGCCGTCAGCAAGCAGTGCGTAAGTGAGAGACCCAAGAATTACAGGGCAACAACAACACGGCCGTGTCGGCGGCTAAATTGACGACAATAAAAAACCAAAAAAAAACAACCATCGTTTGTGTTTGGGTTTCGCTGCTCCGCTCAGAGTAGTGCGAAGCTTGCCCGATATATAGGTATGTATTGTAAATTTGTATAGATAAAAGATAGCATTTATAAATTTCGGATAATTTTAAATCCTTGGTTCATTTTATTTTCTGTAAAAATTGTAGGTGGCGGATTTTGTTTCGTCGGCACTGTTCGGCTGTGGAATGTATCAGTGCAGGAGCTTGTACACGCTCTGGGCACAAAGAGGAGACGAAAAAAAAAAAAACAAAAAATTACTTGATATGCCCTTCTGCGGGCGTGTGTATGTATGTATGTATGTAATAGCTGGGAGTTCGATGCTCAGCGCAGAATAGCGCGAAGCTTGCCCAATATATATGGATGTTTGTAGAATATGTAGGGTTTGTATTGGCAGCGTCGGGAAGTGGACTGTATTGAACTGTGCGAACAAAAAAAATGTGTAGAGAAAATTAGCGAAAAGAATAGCGTGACAGCGGCGGACTGTTCGGCGAGCAGGGTGAATTCCGCAACAAGCGCACACCGGCTGCCCGATATTAATTTTGCCTTTCTTTTGGTAACACACTTTCTCTGTTCACGGAGGACTTTTTTCTGTACGGAAATATTAGCACAAGTGTAGAATGCGTGTGTGTGTACCGTTGGCAAGTGGATGAGCAATGGGGAAGAAAAACAATACATTTTTCAGCGGTGCGACCGAATTTAAATGTTTGGCCCACTGTTAAAAAAAACGGCAGCGAGAACGAAAAACGGAAGAGGTCGTACTTATCTTGGCGGACAGTTGCCGGGAGCTGCTGGTAAGACGGCTGAAGGATATCCTGTAGAAATCCGGCTTGAAGGACCAAAATGTGTAGGGGGCGTCCTGCCCGCAAGGCGGGGGTGTCGTGGTTAATTAAAAAATCGTCAGCTTTATTGCGCTGCATACATGGTACTAATTAGCTTAAACGTAAAGGCTGCGTTCCCGACCGATAAGCTAAGCTTAACAGTGCGAGAGCAGGCCCGCGAAGTGGAGCGCGAACTAGCCGTCCCTCAGCTCGCTTAGCAGCGAGCGAAGATCGGGAATTCGGGAGCGGGAGTTTACGAACATCGAAGAGTGGGTGCGGGAGCGCTTAGACTGGCCCGATGAGCAGTCCGCCAAGAGCCGACTTGCGGGAGTGCAAGAGCGGCAAAACTTTGGAATCTCGGTGGGCAGAGGCGGCGCCGCGAAGGGCCTATTGACGTGAACAGTAATGTAAGGTCAAACACCTCTTCCCAACCTTGAAAATATTCCGTGCTCGGAAAGATGAAGGTCGCGTACTACCCTTATTACTTATCGTTACATTCCTACAGATAATATTGTCAAAGAGTGACTCACCTCTTTCGTTAGTCTCCGAACTCCCCCAGAGCGTGTGCCTCGCATTCGCATCACACCCGAGCACTAGGGTTTTCTTCATCACTTCCGCCCATTGCAGCAACTTGACTACCGGCTCAGGCGGGGCCGGCTCGTCATGGGCCATGTACGCCGATGATATGATGACTCCGCTCCCATCCGCCGCCACGAATCTGGCCACTGCTAGGTCAGGTGTGCTAAGATTGGGACAGAGAAAAGCATTAAAAAGATTCTTAATTACAATGGAAACTCTCGACCTACCATTCGAATTTTGCACAGTAGTGTGTATCCTTGGATTCTCAGTCCAGCGACTTGCCCGTCCCTGGTCCAAGGCTCCTGTATCAAACCGATGTCGATATCCCTCTCCCTTAGAAGGATCGTGAGATTAGCTGAAGCGTGCGAGCTGCGCTTCAGGTTAATCTGCACGATTCTCGACATCGATATTGGTGGGGGTGGCGTAGGGAGATTTGTCGTCGATGACCATGTCGTCCAACAGTTTGTTGGCGTCATCGACCTCCTCCAGAATCTCGTCCGGCTCGGCCAAGAAGACCTTAATCTTGGCCTTCCTTATGCCGTACCGGACCTTGTGGTCGTTTGCCTCCAGCTGGGGCAGACATTGCTGGTTAATCAGCAGGAGGAAAGGCTGGCTCGCCTTCATTTCCTGCTCTGCTCAGGGAATGGTCCAGTCCTCTGTATGGATGTTTGGGCCTTCAGACAGGCGATCACCCCCGCATGGTCAGTTTGGCCCTTTGGTAACCAAATGCGAGCTCTGGGTCTTCTTGGGATCTCCCTGGCGTGGACTAGCCTAATCTTAAGGCCAGCCCATGTGTCGCTAATCTTAGCCACACACTCCGCCAGGAAGCTTCGGGAGAACCCGTCGTCGCACCTGATGACCCGGTGCCCTCTGACCACGTCTGAGGAGTCGGCATGCTAACCAACCTGTCGGTCACCATGTCGGCCGACTTGGCCTCGATCTCCTCCCACTTCTCCGACAGCAGGCGACCGTCGTAATGGAGCTCGTCCACCAGTGCCATAGCCAGACTGTCTCTAGCCACCTCGCAAAATTTCTTTGCCTTTGCTCACTTCCTGTGGGCGAATTCGCTTCGCCTTCGAGGGCTGGAACGCCGCCGGGTTTGCCGCTTTGTACTGCTCAAATTCCGCGATCTTCGCAAGGAATTTGGCCTTGTCCTCGGCATCCCGAGGGTCTCAGCCTCGTTCTTGGCTATCTTGCCGAGAACGAAGCGGGCTCTGTTGACCCTCGCTCGTCTCTGATGGTGAGACATTTTCGCCATCTCTGAGGTGGTGCCCAGCTGAGCCCCACCTGTGTGTTAAGATTGGGGAGTGCTACTCGCAATCCCCTCGGATTGCGACTCTTCTTCGTCGGTCTCCGATACAATGTGAGATGCAGCGACCAGTCTCGGCCTCTGCATCTCCTTCTCGTCCTTCGTTGACATTGTGTGGGGTTTATCCTCTCCCGGGAGTTCCGAAGCTCGGTTTGTTGCATTCATCTCAATTCATGAACGCCAGCTTTGCTCGACCTGGCAAGCGCAGCGGGCCAGAGGGGGTTTGGGGCTTTGAAAACAGGTCGACCGCAGCTTCGCCCCAAAACTGCGGCAAGGCCACTTATGACCCAGGGTTGCCTGGCCCTGGGAAGGCTCCGTGCAGACACAGCTGGATTTGCCCCTCAGCTGCGAACCTGGAAGTCAGTGTGCACGGGTCGCATCACACACCTGACTTGAGGGGAGGCTGATTAAAGACTGCCTAGGCCCGCCCGACTACAATTGGTCAGCATCCCCGGTCGAGCCTCGCTTGGAGAGTACAGTCGCACTACCGATGGTGTACACAGTTACGGCGGATGACACAGTCATCCGTTGATCTTCATGTGCACCCTATCGGCTGACGGTCAAAGTACAGTTTATATATAGGCTGAAATCTTTATTCAATTTTTTTATTAAATAATAATGTTTCACACATATTTTTTCTTACACTTGTGGTTTTGCCGTTTACATATTATATTTGTCTCGTTTTTGCAAATTTTATTATCACTAAGTATCAAATTAAGACATGTGTATATACATGTAAAGTATTGAGGAACAGTCGGACAACGGATACACATTTATTTCGGTGTGAATGGCGTTCGACCGATCGAGAGAGCAGAAGCAACATGATGCAGTTGCAGAAAAGAAGTCATCAGAAGCAGTCACATTTTCGGGATTCGTTTTTGAATACAATTGTAATAGAAAACTTATAGAAGTCGTTTAAGTCTAATATCAGTTGTCAAAGTTGCTAAAGTCGTCTGAAGTTGTTGTTTAAAGTTTCCAATAGTTTCTAAAAACCCGCAAACTTATGTTAAATTAATCTCAGCATATTAATTCTAAATAAACTATATAATACTAACTTTACATTTGGAGCTCGTTCCGAGTCTGAGATAAACAATAAAGTGTCCAAAATTGAAACGAAAAGAGTTAACTTAAGTTAAATTAATTAAGTTAAATTAAAGAGAATGACTAGAAGTTGCAAAACAGAAGTTGTGAAATTCGGTTGGAAAAAGAAACTGCGTATTAAAGCGATTCAGGTAGAGAAAATATCGAAGAAGACAAAGAAATCAAAGAAGACAACTGCGCAGTTTAATTCTGTTCTCTTATATTCCTCTGGCTGTGTCTTGGATTCGGAAAAATTTTAAAAATGACGTGTAGAACGCCAGCAAAAAATAGAAGAGCAGAAAGAAGTAGTGGAACTGAAAGACAATGAAAATGCAATAGAAGTTTCGGACATGAAGAATAAAATCGACAATATATTGCAGTTGTTGTCACTAAAAATTAAAATTAATATAAACACTTAGACGAGCTAAGCCACAAATTTATAATTTTAAGAAAGTGGTAAACGATTTTGATGGTCAATTGGTGCAACAATGGTTCGAAATGTTCGAAAAAAAAAAAAAAAATGCAGATGCATACGATCTCACACTGAAACAGATGTATGTACAAGCCAGAGGCAAGATGATAGGTTGAGCCAAATTGTTTCTACAGTCAGTGTGTGTGAGCGAATTTAATGAACTAAAGAGAGTACTGATAGAAGAGTTTTCAATCAGTACCTATAGCGCCGACGTGTATCGCCAGTTGCAAAGCATGAAGAAAAAGAAGAGCGAGACATTTCACGAATACATTTTACATTTACGTCAGATTGCCGCGGCAGGAAAGGTTGAGGAATCAGCGGTGCTGCAGTACATCGTAAACGGACTAGTTGATGTAAAAAAACGAGTATAAAGCAATACTTTATTCGTGCAAGACGTTCAAATCCCTTAGAGAGCAATATGAAATTATAATGCAATTGGACGATAAGCATCGTAATTCGTGGAACTAGCGAAGTGCATCACCAAATAACCAACAAAAACGAGAAGAACTCCGTTTCAAGTGTGGTTGAGCAGAGCATAAAATCAAAGATTGTCAGTCTCCAACGAAGTGCTTCAAATGCAATGAAGGCTATATTGCTATAAATTGTCCGTTTTTAGAAGCAAATGTTCGCAAGGTGGTTGACCAGAGCCGTTTCAAACTAATCTCCGTAAATGGTACAGAAATAAATTGCTTGGTCGATGCAGGATCGGATGTTTCACTTTTCGCGAAGAAGATTGCTGACAAAATTGAAATCATTGATATTTATAAAAGTGCATCGTTGTTGAGTGGTCTGGGCCAGAAAAAAATAAATCCTATTAGATTTTTCACCGCTGAAGTTGTTACCGACCAGTTATTCACGCAGCAAAAGTTTCTAGTCGTGCCCGATGACGTCATCGATGGAGCCTTGTTAGGTCATGATTTTTTTTTCTAGATAGTTCAAAAATGGCTTCAAATTGACGGGCTTGAGAGCTGAAGAAAAATAAGCAGATGTATTTGACTCCGATGTTTATAATATTATAGAAGCCCCTTAAAAAAAGCATCACAAAAAAAATGTGTAGAGAAAATTAGCGAAAAGAATAGCGTGACAGCGGCGGACTGTTCGGCGAGCAGGGTGAATTCCGCAACAAGCGCACACCGGCTGCCCGATATTAATTTTGCCTTTCTTTTGGTAACACACTTTCTCTGTTCACGGAGGACTTTTTTCTGTACGGAAATATTAGCACAAGTGTAGAATGCGTGTGTGTGTACCGTTGGCAAGTGGATGAGCAATGGGGAATCGAAGAGACGGCAAGGAAGATGGCGGCGCACACAAAACGGACACGGATGGAAAATTTCGAAGTTCGGAGGCGAATAGCAAGTGAAATTTCTCACCGCCGTGGTGTCAGGAAAAAACTCGGACGGGGAGTTGACACGAAGAAAAACAATACATTTTTCAGCGGTGCGACCGAATTTAAATGTTTGGCCCACTGTTAAAAAAAACGGCAGCGAGAACGAAAAACGGAAGAGGTCGTACTTATCTTGGCGGACAGTTGCCGGAAGCTGCTGGTAAGACGGCGGAAGGATATCCTGTAGAAATCCGGCTTGAAGGACCAAAATGTGTAGGGGGCGTCCTGCCGCAAGATCCTGGATAAATGTAGCCCAAGTGAAAATTCCCACGTCGCAAGCGAAGGTGAAGAGTAAGGCGGGGGCGTCGTGGACAATTAAAAAATCGTCAGCTTTATTGCGCTGCATACATGGTACTAATTAGCTTAAACGTAAAGGCTGCGTTCCCGACCGATAAGCTAAGCTTAACAGTGCGAGAGCAGGCCCGCGAAGTGGAGCGCGAACTAGCCGTCCCTCAGCTCGCTTAGCAGCGATCGGGAATTCGGGAGCGGGAGTTTACGAACATCGAAGAGTGGGTGCGGGAGCGCTTAGACTGGCCCGATGAGCAGTGCGCCAAGAGCCGACTTGCGGGAGTGCAAGAGAGGCAAAACTTTGGAATCTCGGTGGGCAGAGGCGGCGCCGCGAAGGGCCTATTGACGTGAACAGTAATGTAAGGTCAAACACCTCTTCCCAACCTTGAAAATATTCCGTGCTCGGAAAGATGAAGGTCGCGTACTACCCTTATTACATATCGTTACATTCCTACTGTTATACTATAATCGCCAATTGTCATTCATAAACTCCAAGTTATAATATAAATTCCAGGTTTGATTTATAATTTGGTTTTATTTATTAGGAGCAGCTGAGGTGCCGCTCCAACAATCAAAATGATTCTGTTCTTTTACAATAATTCTTAAGTCTAAGTAAGGCTAAGTCTCGTAGCTGCGCTGCTCGCAGGCGGCGGCAGAGAGACGGTTATATATATTCTTAAATACATAAACACATAGCTATGCTCGCTTAAAACTGAGCGCGGAGATATATGCACATACATACATGTGGTCCGCTCGTGTTGCATTTATGCTGACACTTGCACTATTTGTGTGCGGGCCAATGTATAAGTGGGCAGTTCACATTTCGTCCACTTGAGGTTCATGACTTATGTAAACACTGCAACAAAGTGTTACAGTGTGTACCCGATAAGTACTCTTGGTACAGTGGGTATTCAATATATGTGCATACTACATCTCCATCCTTTAGAAGAATAACGTAATATAATGGAGTTATTTTATAATTAGGTATATTTATGCATATATACTTATATATATATATTTTCTTGTTTTTTTTTTGTTTTTTTTTTTTGGTATATATGATACTTATGCTATGTATGTTATTTATAATTATAGAATTAATTGTTATTTATTTTATTTATTCATGTATTGTATTTATGTTATTCTATTTATGCTATGTATGGTATTTATGTTATTCTATTTATGCTATGTATGGCCATACGTGAAATATAGAAAGAACCAAATTAATTATGAAATAAAAGGTTTTAATCTATCCTTGTGTACTACTTGTTTTTTATTTTTAACGTTTGTTATAGTTATGTTATCTCTATCTTCTATTTCTTCTACCTTATAAGGACCTGTATATTTAAAGTCCAGCTTATGGCCAGTTTCATTTTTTAATAAAACCTGATCGCCTATTTTTAATTCAAAGTCTAAGCTATTTTTATCGTATCTATCTTTTTGTTTTTGTTTATTAACATCTAGCATTATTCTAGCTCTCTTATATGCCTGTTCTAATCTAAATTTTGATTCCTTAGCATAGTCTTCTATATTATAAAGGGGTTCTATTCTATCTATGCTATTGAAATGTTTTGGCAAATTTGAAGTTTTACCAAAAACTAGCTCATATGGACAATAATCATGTGCCATAGATGGGGTTGTGTTAAAACAATAAACGAAGTATTGTAGCCATACATCCCAATCTGTTTTGTCGACTGAGATGTATGAACGAATGAACTCATTAAGTGTTCTGTGGCTTCGCTCCACGGTTCCTACTGTCTGGTGATGGTGTGCAGTTGAAGTTATGTTTTTAATATGTAAGTATTTACATAGATCTTCAATAATTGAATTTTTATATTCCGTTCCCATGTCCGTAATGAACGTCTTCATTGGACCGTACTTTAGAATAAAATCTTCAAATATAGCTTTTGCTACTGTATTTGCACTTTTGTTTGGTATGGGTATAGCTACTAAATATTTAGTTAAATCGCAGATGAGTGTTACTGTGTATTCGTTTCCATTATTTGATTTTGGTAGTGGACCAATTGTATCCACAATTACCCTGTCGAAAGCTCGTTGTGGAGTTTCGGTTATAGTTAATGGTGTCTTTGTATGTTTAGTCGTTTTAGACTTTTGGCATTTTGGACATTTTCTTATGTACTCTTTTATGTCTTTAGACATATTTTTCCAGTAATAGTGTCTCTGGACCTTGGCCAAGGTTTTTGTAATGCCTGTGTGACCACCTTGTATTGGTTCATCATGTAATGTAGACAGTATTGCTTCTTTTTCTTTATTATTTTTTATAACGGTCACCGGGTTGAGTAGCGCTACTCTTAATAATTTCAATATTTTATTGCCCATTATTTTAAAATTATCAATTGAAACTAGTTCAAAGATATTTTCCCACGGTGCCACTTTGAGTTGGCTGATTTTGTTAATACCGGCCTGCTTTTCAAGCCTTTGGAAGAATTGACCTAAGTCAAAGGTTCCATTAGTATACAAATCGCTAACATCATAACTTGCTGTAATTTTCTTTCCGTGTTTGAATAAACACATTTTATTATTTACATGCAAGGTCACTACTTTACGTACTTCATCATTATTAATGACTTCATATACGTTGGGCTTTGAAGCTTTTTCTTCAGATTGCCTAGGCAATTCTGTTTCTTTGTCTCCTGCGCAGGATTTCTGTCTACTTTGATTTCTTGTAGTGACTTTTTTTATATTTCCAGTAATGTTTTGTAGCTCCTTGATGGTTATTCTTGATAATGCATCAGCTACGTAGTTATCTTTACCCTTCAGGTATTCTACCGTAAAATCGAATTCCTCTAATTCAAGCCTCATACGTGTTAATTTAGAGCTAGGATTTACCATTGAGAACAAATATGTTAGTGGTCTATGGTCTGTTTTAGCCGTAAAATGGTTACCATAAATATATGGTCGAAAATGTGTTATAGCCCAATGAATAGCAGCTAATTCTTGCTCAGTAGTACTTTTGTTACTTTCTCCTTTAGTAAAGGATCGTGATGCATATGCAATTGGAAGTTGGAGATCATTATGGTTTTGAGTTAAAACCGCTCCACACGCTTGCTTACTTGCATCGGTTATTATGCAGAATTCTTTAGAAAAATCTGGATATTGTAACAGTGTTGGATTTATAAGTGCCGTTTTAAGATGATCGAAGGCATTCTGGCATTCAGATGTCCATTCGAATTTTACATCTTTTTTACATAACCTGGTTATGTGACAAGAATAGTCGGCAAAATTTTTTATAAAGCGCCTATAGTAATTGCAAAAAGCAACGAATCATCTAGCGCTGTCCGCATCATGTGGGACTGGATAGTTCTTTATAACGTCGTATTTTTTTATCGTCTGGCAAGATTCCTTTATCTGTGCATTTATGTCCCAAAAATGTGACTTCATGCATGAAAAATGAACATTTTTCAGGATGTAACTTTAGGTTATGTTGCCTACATTTCTCAAAGACATCAGTTAAGTTCTTGAGCATATGTTTTTCGGAACATCCTATGACTATTAAGTCATCCATATAAAGAAATGCTTGCGAAGGCTCTAATCCAGAGAAAGCGATAGTCATCATTCTCTGAAATGAATTTGGGGCTATTTTCAAGCCAAATGGTAATCGCGTAAAGCGATACGAGCCATTGCTCGTTGAAAAGGACGTTATATCCCTGGAACTTTTTTCAAGTTCAATTTGGTGAAAGCCAGACATTAAGTCTAGGCATGAAAAATATTTTGCTCTACCTAGTTGATCTAGAATATCATCAATTCTAGGTAGTGGGAATTTATCGGACAATAGTTTTTTATTAATTTGACGGTAGTCAAATCGCCATTTTTTCTTGTCAGAGTCCGGGAGGGACTTCTTCGGAACTAATAAAAGGGGGCTATTATAAGCTGAAGTTGATGGTTCGACTATTTTGTCATCTATCAATTTTTGCACTTGGGATTGAATTTCTTGTACTTGGCTGTGAGGACTTCTATAGTTCTTAATGTATACGGGCTCATCATCCTTCACTCTAAGCTTTTGCTTGTAAAAATTATTTGTTGTTATCGATTCGGTTTCCAGTCCGAATATGTCTGTATATCTGGTGCATAACTCTTTTAATTCATTTTTGAACAAGGTCGGAAAGTTTTTAATTAGCTTTTTCATAACGAAGTCATCTCTTCCTTCGTTAGTTTCTTTTATTATATCATAATTATTTAGAGTTTCATATTTAATTTTATTTAAATTTACAATCTTATGGGATTTTGTTGTATTTATAATACGGACATAAGTATTTTTGTGATTGGATATCGTATTTGCGATATAAATTCCTTCATCAATTTCTTGATTTAATATCAGTATTTGATTTTTTACTGAGGGAATTTGTATTTTACGGACAACTTCGGAACGAGCTGGGAGTACTGTGGCATTATTTTCACAGGTATGAAGTATTTGTAATTTAATGGGATAATTTAAGTTGTTTGGGCGAAGAATTAGTGAGTCGCCACTCTGTGTGAAATCTAATTGGCAATTATATTGTTTTATGAAATCTATTCCTAGTATGCCATCACTAGGTATTGGGAAATTTTGCTCGACTAAATAGAAGTCGTGCGGAATTATATATTTACCTGTAGTGAGTTCTATACAGGCTAAACCTTTTGAAGAGATTGTGCCTTCACCTATTCCCGATATTTGGGTATGAATTTTATCATTTACATTTTCAAATATATCTACATTTTTTTTTTTAATATAGATATATCTGCACCAGTGTCAAGCAACAGTGTATAAGGTTTACCTGTTCTTTCATTGTTAATTTTTACAAAGATGCTGAGATTAAGGTTGATGGTTTTTACTGAGCCATTTTTGGGCTCTAAATAGCTGAAGGGTTCTGCTGGTTTCCCGAGTTACCTTGGGTTACTCGGACATTATTCTGATTATAGCCATTGTCTCGGTAGTTACCTCGGCTATTACCCCTACCGCGATAATTGTATCTGTAATTTTTACCGCGATAGTTGTTTCCTCGGTGGGCGTACAATATTGAATTGGAATTACCTGTCATTTCAGTACTACATTGTATGTACTTAGTGACGGCCTCATTCATGTTTGTGAAATTTCCTGCTTCTAATATTGTTTTGAGTCTGCCATGCTCACAATTTTTAACCATTGTGGTGATGGCTTCCTTCGTGCTGAATTTGTCAGCATGTTCGGCCGAAAGGCCTTCGTCAATATATGAAGCTTCGAGGAGCTTTCGTAGGTTGTCTATTTCGGATGTAAATTTTTCGGGTGTTTTGCCTTTCTGGACTGTTTTTGACATTTTTGCTTTCACCACGTCGGATGTTTCACCGACTATAGTGTCTTGCAGTTTCTTTATTATTGCATCTATTGTTGTTTCATTCTGTACTCTGTACAGCGTTGATCCTACAATTTTGGATTTAATAACCTCTACGGCTAAATTTTCGAAAGTGCCTTTCGTAAGGTTAACCAACTTCAAAGCTGTTACAAATCTCTGAAGCTGTATCCTTTGCCCGTTGAATTCTGGGATGGCACTCGAAATCTCCTTAATATATGCCCTTTGGGCAATGGTTTCGTCAGCCATTGTGGTCGGTTTTACTTCTACAATGCTGTCGTTATTATCCGTGTCCGTGAGGTCCTGATCTGATAATTCAGATTGAATGAGGACTGCAGGAATAGTGAGGTTGTTTATATCTTTTTCCTCTATTTCGGGGTCTGTAGAGACGGGGTTATCTATCTCAGCCGGCTCAAGGGCTGGCGAATCTGATAATTCTGACTCTGTCTCTATTGTCAAAGGGGTGTTTAGTATAGTTGGCACTGAAATGGCCAAGTTATACCTTTGTTTAACGAATATTAAGTTCTCTCGCAATCTGTTCAAGAACTTTGATACTCGAGACCAATGGGCTTTGTCTAGCCTGTCTCTCTGGTCATGTATCAGTATACGCGCAGTGTTAAAGCGGTTTACTAATATTTCAGCATGTTTGTTCACAGTATTTTGCTGTGCTTGCCGAGTTCTTGATAATGACTTATATGATTTGTCAAAATCAATTTTTATATAATTTAATTCCTTGTATAATTCGTCCCATTCCATTATTTAATGGAATTATTTTGTGAACGACTTTCTATTTCTAACCTCTCTTAAACAATAGGATGGCTAGCTTGTCCAAATTGAAATATATAAAATGGTTTGGCTCATAGGATACATAAGATCCGAATTCACTGCCGACAATGCAATGCCATTTAGGTTTGAATTGTATATCGAACTGATTTTTAATGTGTTCGGCAATCTTATATTCGATGCTATTCTCGTTAAGAGCCTGTCTTGCGCAATCAATGGCAATTTTCTGCATCTCCTCACTCATGTCGGTACTCCTAATGTCAGCTTTATTACTAGACATTGTGCTATTTTTTTTAATTATTTATTATTTTAAATCATTATTATTTAATTACAAGTAATGTATTTCTTATATTTTTTTATTTGTTTTTTAGTTCTTAATATATTTTACATAGTCATACCTATTTTTTTTTTTTTGTTTTTTTTGTTTGTTTTTATTTTATATTATTTTCTTATTTTTGGATATTAATTCAAAAACATTTTATTTCAAATATTGTCAGCGCTTATTATATCTTGTCCAGGTCATTAGCCTGGCTTTTATTTATGGCTCTTTTTGATATGCACCTATTGTGGAACATATAAGCTTTATACAAAATAACTGCGCACAGAATAAAAACAATAATTGACAATAAAATGTTTGTTAACTGTGAATAAATATTTTGTGTCTCAACCTTATTAATTACATTTGCGGTGGAATCCACAGTTTTTAAATCCACAAGACCCATTTCGAATATTGTATTTATTGCTATTTTTCCAATTTCTCTTTTATTTTCTTTTGGGTCATATTTTGTAATTTCATATAATTTTTCTGAGAAGTAATAGTCAGAATCATTTATTTGATCTGTTTTACTTATTCTATTACTTCTCATTAAAAGGAAAATTTAAAAAAAAAAATCTTAGTTTTTCTCTAACATTTTTTCCTACCTATTATTTGTACAGCTATACGGGCCATACGACTAATTGGGCAGAAAAGGTTCCGCTCAATTTTACAAGTTATATTATATTATTAAAAAAAATATGCATCGCAGTGCAATCAAAAAAATTATGCAACGCAGTGCATTGGTAAAAAATATATGCGCTTCCTTTTTTTTTTTTTTGGTCTGAGCCGCTTCTGACCACGTCAGCTGGTCGTCGCCGGTTTGGCTACGATGACGTTCCCTCGATGGCGCAGGTGGCGGTCGTGCCTCCCACGCTTTATGTCTGCTGTCCTGGGCCTATGGGCTCAGGCGGTACCGGTGCTGGCTTCGCACAGGCAACTTTTCCCACGGAGGTGGAAGGGGCGGATTGCCTCTCGCACTAATCGTCTTTCCTTGTGCATGTATATTTGCAATGCACACTGTTCAGCGGTCCAGGGTAGTCGGCAGGGCACGTCTTTTTGAGTTCCGGTAATGGCTTGGGCGATGGAGGTTTTGCTATTATTTTTTCATTAACTTTTTTTATTGGCACTGAGTGAGTGGCGGCAATTTTTGGGCATTTATTTTTGTTAATTTGTTCCTTCAGGAAATCTAATTCTATCTGAAGTTTTTGGGTCGTAGCCCATGCGGGAGGTGGAGTATTTACGTAAAGTAGCCACTTTAGGTGTGCTATTCTCTTTTTTATTTTTTTCGCAACTCCTCCGCGATTGGCCATTGCTTTCACTCTACTCACTCAGACTCATTTTAAGTGCGCTATTCTCCTTTTTGTTGTATTTTTGTTTGACTGCAATCTTCGGAAATGTCACGGTCGCCATGTTATACTATAATCGCCAATTGTCATTCATAAACTCCAAGTTATAATATAAATTCCAGGTTTGATTTATAATTTGGTTTTATTTATTAGGAGCAGCTGAGGTGCCGCTCCAACAATCAAAATGATTCTGTTCTTTTACAATATTTCTTAAGTCTAAGTAAGGCTAAGTCTCGTAGCTGCGCTGCTCGCAGGCGGCGGCAGAGAGACGGTTATATATATTCTTAAATACATAAACACATAGCTATGCTCGCTTAAAACTGAGCGCGGAGATATATGCACATACATACATGTGGTCCGCTCGTGTTGCATTTATGCTCACTTGCACTATTTGTGTGCGGGCCAATGTATAAGTGGGCAGTTCATATTTCGTCCACTTGAGGTTCATGACTTATGTAAACACTGCAACAAAGTGTTACAGTGTGTACCCGATAAGTACTCTTGGTACAGTGGGTATTCAATATATGTGCATACTACACTACAGATAATATTGTCAAAGAGTGACTCACCTCTTTCGTTAGTCTCCGAACTCCCCCAGAGCGGGTGCCTCGCATTCGCATCACACCCGAGCACTAGGGTTTTCTTCATCACTTCCGCCCATTGCAGGAACTTGACTACCGGCTCAGGCGGGGCCGGCTCGTCATGGGCCATGTACGCCGATAATATGATGACTCCGCTCCCATCCGCCGCCACGAATCTGGCCACTGCTAGGTCAGGTGTGCTAAGATTGGGACAGAGAAAAGCATTAAAAAGATTCTTAATTACAATGGAAACTCTCGACCTACCATTCGAGTTTGTGCACAGTAGTGTGTATCCTTGGATTCTCAGTCCAGCGACTTGCCCGTCCCTGGTCCAAGGCTCCTGTATCAAACCGATGTCGATATCCCTCTCCCTTAGAAGGATCGTGAGATTAGCTGAAGCGTGCGAGCTGCGCTTCAGGTTAATCTGCACGATTCTCGACATCGATATTGGTGGGGGTGGCGTAGGGAGATTTGTCGTCGATGACCATGTCGTCCAACAATTTGTTGGTGTCATCGACCTCCTCCAGAATCTCGTCCGGCTCCGCCAAGAAGACCTTTATCTTGTTGTCATTTGCCTCCAGCTTGGGCATACAGCGCTGGTTTATCAGCAGGAGGAAAGGCTGGCTCGCCTTCATTTCCTGCTCTGCTCTGGGAATGGTCCAGTCCTCTGTATGGATGTTTGGGCCTTCAGACAGGCGATCACCCTCGCATGGTCAGTTTGGCCCTTTGGTAACCAAATGCGAGCTCTGGGTCTTCTTGGGATCTCCCTGGCGTGGACTAGCCTAATCTTAAGGCCAGCCCATGTGTCGCTAATCTTAGCCACACACTCCGCCAGGAAGCTTCGGGAGAACCCGTCGTCGCACCTGATGACCCGGTGCCCTCTGACCACGTCTGAGGAGTCGGCATGCTAACCAACCTGTCGGTCACCATGTCGGCCAACTTGGCCTCGATCTCCTCCCACTTCTCCGACAGCAGGCGACCGTCGTAATGGAGCTCGTCCACCAGTGCCATAGCCAGACTGTCTCTAGCCACCTCGCAAAATTTCTTTGCCTTTGCTCACTTCCTGTGGGCGAATTCGCTTCGCCTTCGAGGGCTGGAACGCCGCCGGGTTTGCCGCTTTGTACTGCTCAAATTCCGCGATCTTCGCAAAGAATGCCGAGAACGAAGCGGGCTCTGTTGACCCTCGCTCGTCTCTGATGGTGAGACATTTTCGCCATCTCTGAGGTGGTGCCCAGCTGAGCCCCACCTGTGTGTTAAGATTAGGGAGTGCTACTCGCAATCCCCTCGGATTGCGACTCTTCTTCGTCGGTCTCCGATACAATGTGAGATGCAGCGACCAGTCTCGGCCTCTGCATCTCCTTCTCGTCCTTCGTTGACAGTTTATGGGGTTTATCCTCTCCCGGGAGTTCCGAAGCTCGCTTTGTTGCATTCATCTCAATTCATGAACGCCAGCTTTGCTCGACCTGGCAAGCGCAGCGGGCCAGAGGGGGTTTGGGGCTTTGAAAACAGGTCGACCGCAGCTTCGCCCCAAAACTGCGGCAAGGCCACTTACGACCCAGGGTTGCCTGGCCCTGGGAAGGCTCCGTGCAGACACAGCTGGATTTGCCCCTCAGCTGCGAACCTGGAAGTCAGTGTGCACGGGTCGCATCACACACCTGACTTGAGGGGAGGCTGATTAAAGACTACCTAGGTCCGCCCGACTACAATTGGTCAGCATCCCCGGTCGAGCCTCGCTTGGAGAGTATAGTCGCACTACCGATGGTGTACACAGTTACGGCGGATGACACAGTCATCCCTTGATCTTCATGTGCACCGTATCGGCTGACGGTCAAAGTACAGTTTATATATAGGCTGAAATCTTTATTAAATTTTTTTATTAAATAATAATGTTTCACACATATTTTTTCTTACACTTGTGGTTTTGCAGTTTACATATTATATTTGTCTCGTTTTTGCAAATTTTATTATCACTAAGTATCAAATTAAGACATGTGTATATACATGTAAAGTATTGAGGAACAGTCGGACAACGGATACATATTTATTTCGGTGTGAATGGCGTTCGACCGATCGAGAGAGCAGAAGCAACATGATGCAGTTGCAGAAAAGAAGTCATCAGAAGCAGTCACATTTTCGGGATTCGTTTTTGAATACAATTGTAAAAGAAAACTTATAGAAGTCGTTTAAGTCTAATATCAGTTGTCAAAGTTGCTAAAGTCGTCTGAAGTTGTTGTTTAAAGTTTCCAATAGTTTCTAAAAACCCGCAAACTTATGTTAAATTAATCTCAGCATATTAATTCTAAATAAACTATATAATACTAACTTTACATTTGGAGCTCGTTCCGAGTCTGAGATAAACAATAAAGTGTCCAAAATTGAAACGGAAAGAGTTAACTTAAGTTAAATTAATTAAGTTAAATTAAAGAGAATGACTCGAAGTTGCAAAACAGAAGTTGTGAAATTCGGTTGGAAAAAGAAACTGCGTATTAAAGCGATTCAGGTAGAGAAAATATCGAAGTAGACAAAGAAATCAAAGAAGACAACTGCGCAGTTTAATTCTGTTCTCTTATATTCCTCTGGCTGTGTCTTGGATTCGGAAAAATTTTAAAAATGACGTGTAGAACGCCAGCAAAAAATAGAAGAGCAGAAAGAAGTAGTGGAACTGAAAGACAATGAAAATGCAATAGAAGTTTCGGACATGAAGAATAAAATCGACAATATATTGCAGTTGTTGTCATTAAAAATTAAAATTAATATAAACACTAAGACGAGCTAAGCCACAAATTTATAATTTTAAGAAAGTGGTAAACGATTTTGATGGTCAATTGGTGCAACATTTTTTCGAAATGTTCGAAAAAAAAAAAATGCAGATGCATACGATCTCACACTGAAACAGATGTATGTATAAGCCAGAGGCAAGATGATAGGTTGAGCCAAATTGTTTCTACAGTCAGTGTGTGTGAGCGAATTTAATGAACTAAAGAGAGTACTGATAGAAGAGTTTTCAATCAGTACCTATAGCGCCGACGTGTATCGCCAGTTGCAAAGCATGAAGAAAAAGAAGAGCGAGACATTTCACGAATACATTTTACATTTACGTCAGATTGCCGCGGCAGGAAAGGTTGAGGAATCAGCGGTGCTGCAGTACATCGTAAACGGACTAGTTGATGTAAAAAAACGAGTACAAGGCAATACTTTATTCGTGCAAGACGTTCAAATCCCTTAGAGAGCAATATGAAATTATAATGCAATTGGACGATAAGCATCGTAATTCGTGGAACTAGCGAAGTGCATCACCAAATAACCAACAAAAACGAGAAGAACTCCTTTTCAAGTGTGGTTGAGCAGAGCATAAAATCAAAGATTGTCAGTCTCCAACGAAGTGCTTCAAATGCAATGAAGGCTATATTGCTATAAATTGTCCGTTTGTAATCTCCGTAAATGGTACAGAAATAAATTGCTTGGTCGATGCAGGATCGGATGTTTCACTTTTCACGAAGAAGATTGCTGACAAAATTGAAATCATTGATATTTATAAAAGTGCATCGTTGTTGAGTGGTCTGGGCCAGAAAAAAATAAATCCTATTAGATTTTTCACCGCTGAAGTTGTTACCGACCAGTTATTCACGCAGCAAAAGTTTCTAGTCGTGCCCGATGACGTCATCGATGGAGCCTTGTTAGGTCATGATTTTTTTTTTTCTAGATAGTTCAAAAATGGCTTCAAATTGACGGGCTTGAGAGCTGAAGAAAAATAAGCAGATGTATTTGACTCCGATGTTTATAATATTATAGAAGCATCTTATTTGTTTACTGTTTCCCCTCAGTATAAAGAAGCAGTGACAAAACTCATCGAGTAAGTCCAGAGAAGGCCATTAAACCCTTCTAATCAGTGTCCAGTCGAGCTGAAGATCACTCTAGAACGCGTAATAAAACCATTTCATCAGTCACCATTGCCTTTGTCTGCAAGCGAAACCGAGGCTGTTAAAACCCAAATAACTGAATGGTTGACCCAGGGAATAATACGTAAGTCATCATCGAACGTGGCCAGCAGAGTTGTAGTGGTCAAGAAGAAAGACAGTTCCTTTCGAGTCTGTATTGCCTACAGAAAACTGAAAAGCATGGTGTTGGCGGATTGTTTTCCAGTATTGTTGATGGAAGAAGTTTTGGAAAAACTACAAGAGGCCGCATTTTCCTCAACTCTGGATCTGGAAAATGGGGTTTTTCATGTAGCGGTGGCGGAGGCTTGCAGACCGCTTACTGCATTTGTAACAAAAGAGGAACTCTTTAAATTTAACAAAGCTCCGTTCGGATTTAAAAATTCACCGGCTGCATTTATCAGATTTGTTAATCTCATATTTTAAGACCTGATCAACGGCAATGTGATGTAGTTTTACGTAAACGATATTATTGTATACGCATCCGCAGCGGACGAATGCATGGAAAAAACAAGACGTGTACTAGAAACAGCAACGCAGTTTGAACTGAAGATCAAATGGAAGAAATGAAACTTCATGCAGTCCCGTTTACACTTTTTAGGACACACTGTGGAAAATGGAAAAATATGGCCAGACGAAGAAAAAACATCGGCTGTAAATAGATTTAAAACGCCAAAAAATATACGAGAAGTGCAATTATTTCTTGGTTTAACAGGTTTTTTTTCAGAAAGTTTATTCCAGGTTATGCTAACATTGCCCGACCGTTGACCAATCTCTCCAGAAAGGACGTCGAATTCCAAACAGGAAGTGCAGAACTGCAGCTTTAGCGGATTCTCTCCTGCGAACAGCACAAACTAACTGCACACCTGCACACATTTTTACTGCAGGTATTTGATGGGCAACTGCAGACAGTTTATTTCTGGAGTAAGAAGACGTCAGTTTCAGAGGCCGACTGACATGACATCTTAGAGGCGAAAGCGATCTATTTAGTGCTCAGAAACCTCATGGGCATTCAATTCAAGCTTGTCACAGATTGCTCCACGTTTAAGGATACCACCAGGAAAGACGATATTCCGAGAGAAGTTGCAGCGTACGTGATATATCTACAGGATTTCAACTGCAATGTTGTTCACAAGCCAGGGGACAAGATGAAACTCATGGATCACCTGAGTCACCATCCAGAGTCATTTTGGATTGTAAGGATTGTATGAGGAACGCACAAAAGAATGACGAATACAGTAAGGCAATTCTGGTCATTCTCTAGGACCGTCCATATCAAAATTTTAGGATGAAAGGCGATATTCTTTACCGAACCGTCGAAGGCAACGATTATTATTATTATTATTATGCTTATTATTGTTGTGCCTAAATCGATGGAAAAAGATATAATTCAAAAGTCTCATGAAGTCGGTCACTTTGCAGTTCAAAAAACAATTCATTCCGTAAAGCAGCAGTTTTGGATCCCTCACCTAGAGCGGAAGCTAACGAATTTTATAGCCAACTGTATTAAATGCATTATTTACAGTAAGAAGATGGGAAAGCAAGAAGGGCTATTGCACTGCATTGCCAAAGGAGATACCCCGTTGCACACATTAAATATGGACCATTTGGGGCCAATAGACGCCACATCAAAACAGTACAAATATAAACTGGCAATTGTCGATGAATTCGCCAAGTTTGTTTGGCTCTATCCCACGAAAAATATAGGGCAGGCAGAGGTTCTCTGGAGATTCACTGAGTGGTCCAATGTGTTTGGATTTCCGAAACGAGATGTCAGCGATCGAGGTTCTGCTTTTACATCTGGAGCATTTGAAGAGTGGCTGAACATCAACAAAGTGGAACATATTTGTTCAACTACTGGAGTATATCGTGGAAAAGGCCAAGTTAAGTATTAACTGATCAATCGTTTCTGTCATCGCCAAAGTATCTGCTGAAGAGTCTAGTAAGTTGGTCAAATTTGTGCCTCAGGTGCAAAAGGCTATAAACTCACAAGTAAATTCCTCAACAAAAATGTCGCTATTTAAACTGTTGTTTGGGATACGAATGTACAGCCTTGCAGAAGAGCGCTTGCAAGAAATCCTAAATGAAGAGTTTGACTCTCAGTTTAATCTTGAGCGACAAGAAATGCGAGAAACAGCTAAAAAGAACATTGAAAAGGCGCAGCAAATATTTAAGCGAGACTACGACAAAAAGCGCAAGCATGCTCACAACTACAGATTGGGTGATCTCGTCGCAATCAAGAGGACTCAGTTTGTCGCAGGAAGGAAGCTAGTCCGTATTTAGGAGCATATGAGTTCGTCCAAATTAAGCGAAATGGCCGGTACGACGTTCGCAAAGTAGCCCAAGTGGAAGAACCAAACGGAACCAGTACTATCTGCGATAACATGAAGCTGTGGAGGTTCGTAGCCTACAATGACGATGAGTTGGTTTCATCTGGGTCAGATGAGGATGAGCAGGATAGCCGAGTGTAAAGTATTAAGGTACAGTCGGACAACGGATACACATTTAATTTCGGTGTGAAGAGAAAGCAGAAGGAACATGGAGTAGTTGCAGAAAGGGAGTCATCAGAAGCAGTCGCATTTTCGGGAGTAGTTTTTGAATAAAATAGTAATAGAAAGCTTATTAAAGTCGTTTTAAGTTGAATATCAGTTTTCAAAGTTGCAAAGTCGTCTGAAGTTATTGTTTTAAGTTTCCAATAGTTTATATAATCCCGCACACCTTTGTTATATTAATGTCAGCATACTAATTCTAAATAAGCTATATAATACAAACTCTACATAAATCAGTGTTACGTACAAATTCAAACAAAACATTTTTCTTAACTGAAAGTGCCGGCTCGTAACTGCGCAACCTTCTTTAGCTTATTATAAAATATTTTATATTTGGACAACGAGATATAGGTATTTAATAGAATTTTATATTAAGTATTAGACATCAGACCCGAAATATTATTTAATATGAAGCCCTGATTTTGAAATTGGTTTGACTCATATATTTGAAAGGGGTGATAAAGTAGTTTTTACAAAGTAAGGACCCATATGTATAAAATTTAAATATATTTCATTCTCGTTTCTATATTAATTTGACCGAAACCGGTCTATTTTAAGAATAGCACTCATGATCATGTTAACGTTTTCAATACGGACGGCCCTGCTGAGGATGGGCAATCATAGGCCAGCATGGCCCTTATATATCCGGATGTTGTTTTTCACAAGGACCTGGAAAATCTTACGCGGTGAAGTCCTTTTGGATCGCGGTAGTTTTAGAGAAGGCAAGTAGTTCACCTGGCGACCTCTTGTCTAGTGATGCCAGTACCTCTACTGCCTCTACTAGTGATGCCAGTACTGGGGCACCTAGGTGTTTTACTCTTGCCTGCGTTAGGGCTGGGCACTTACAGATGAGACGTTCCAAGGTTTCGGTTGCCGTTGTTGGTGATGCCCAGCCTGACTGCATGCGCGGCAGTCAGGCAGTGACCCGTAATAATTTCCATTAATAGTCTGCAGTCTTTTCGGGATAGATGCAGTACGTAGTGGTTGAGTTTGTCATTGCGCTCTTTGCACATGATTTTAGATGTTTTGCTAGTCGCGGAGTTTCCTTTTCACCTGCTTTTTGCTAGTACGTCCGCTCGCCTCTCCAACTCGCTTTGGAGCGTTCTAAGAGAGACTGGAACGTTTTCTGTTCTATCGATAGCCAGTCCGACTCCTTCCTTTGCAAGTTCATCTTCGATTTCGTTTCCCTCTATGCCCTGGTGGCTGGGAGCCCAATAGATCTGCACTGACGTTGTCGTGCTCAGGATATCTAGTGCGTCCCTGCTTGCCAGTACCTTTTTTGGAACTGACCACTGACGATTTCATGGATCTAATCGCCGCCTGACTGTCTACGAATAAGTTTACCGCCTCACATGGGCGGGCTATTTCCTGTGCAAGCTCTGCCGCCTTCCTGATAACGAAGACTTCCGCTTGGTAGCTTAAACGACAACCTCGTCTCGGGGTCTGTACCCCGCTCCAACTCCTCCTTCCATCTTGGAGCCGTCAGTGTATATATTGTCTTAAGGTCCCATGAATGTTCATGTTTTCACATCAGGGCAAGTTCTAGGCGTCATGTAGTCAGGTATACTGCTCATGGTTCGACCAATTGAGCTGTGCCCGTATCTTTTTGTCGACATACTTCCTTCCGCTACTTGGCGTTGTGCAGCCTTTCCCGCGGTTAGTTGCGCGTGAATGTCTAGGGGATCAATTCCCATTATAGTCTCTAGAGCTTTTATAGGGGTTGACCTCTGCGCCCCAAATAAGCAGAGCAGTGCCTACCGCATATAGCGCAATGGTGGACTTTTTCACCCTCTCTAGTACATTGAGTTTCCATGCCAGTACAGTGCCAAGGTATCTGACTTGTGTTTTCGGGGTCAGCCTGGTTGTATT
Source organism: Drosophila serrata (assembly GCF_035046125.1). NCBI lineage: Eukaryota > Metazoa > Arthropoda > Insecta > Diptera > Drosophilidae > Drosophila > Drosophila serrata. The sequence goes on along the minus strand of NW_028257141.1, from coordinate 79,283 downwards.
TATTTTTAGGGGGATCCATGGCGGTACCTTGTATCTCTTAGGTTTTATCCGCATTGATACTGAGTCCTACCTTGTCCGCCCACTCACATATCTCCCTGAGTGTTGATTCCATGATCGAGCTTAGGGTCGATGGACATACTTCCGTGATAATTATGCTTATGTCTTCAGCATAGGCTGTTATCTTTGGGGCCTTCCTCTCGAACCTTCTGATTAGGTCGTCAATCACTAGATTCCATAGAAGGAGAGACAGGACTCCACCTTGCGGCGTGCCTCTGTGCGCTCCTTTCACCATAAAAGCGGTGCCCCAATCCGCCGACTCCACTAATTTCCCTTTTGTATATGCGTGCTGGTTGGTTGATAGTGATCTGCCCACATCGTTTCTAATGTAAAGGTCCAGCAGCTTTTCAAGCGTCTTGAGTAGAAAGGAGGTAAGGCTTATCGGCCTGAAGTCTTAGGACTGACGTGGCTGCTCTTTCCTGCTTTAGAAAGGAAGACAATCCTCGAGGTCCTCGAGGTGCTGTTAGGGCCTCTTCGCTGCCCTCAGCCCACTGCCCGTTGTCGCGTTTGAGCTGACTCTATATGGTGGGTTGCTTTGAAAGCAACTTCCGTAGTCTAGCCGTTTCTGGGGCCGTCTCTATGATGGAGCAGAAGTTTCTCCAAGAGCTTCTTTGTACCCTGCGTATTTCCTTCTTGTCGTTCCTTAGCAGGATTTTGTATTCCTCGTTGATTATATCATCCTTCGCCTGCTTGCCAAGTTTGAAGAATTCTCTGAAAATATCGCGTTGGGGTGAGAGGTCCTTGTTCCACCAGGGTGGTCTGGTCTTTTTCTTACTTCTTAAAATCGGGCATGATGCGTGATATACCCTTTGTAATTCCTTTGAAAGGGTCTCTAAGGACTTTTCTTTGTCTTCAAAGGATTTTACTGTGCCCGGACTATTCGCGAGATTTGGAGAGATTATATCATTAGACTTACCCCAGTTAGTATGTGATCGAGTTCGAATTGGAACTGGAATTGGAATTGGAATAGGAACTCTCCAAGACCTTCCAGTCTGATACCATTGTACCTTGTCCCGCTACGAGTGTTATATATAACAAGTTGTAAGAGGTGTGGCCAACAAAGGTGTGTTCTTCCCCAACGTTTGCTATATATAAATTAGTAGAAAGAATAAAGTCAAAAAGTGACGCACCTCTGTCGTTTATGTCGGGGCTTCCCCATACGCTGTAGTGCGCATTGGCGTATGCACCTACGATCAGTTGCTGGTCCTTTGAGCCGGGATCAACCTGATTTCTGAGTTCTTCCGGTGGAGCTGGCCTATTTTATGCCATGTAGCAGGAAGATACCATTAGGTGCTTCTTCTTGCTTTCTAGCAACTCCACAGTCATTTCGTCCGAGCTGTAATGAGACATAAGGTTAGGTTGAAGACCCTTCCGTACGAGTACGGCGGTTCTGTTTCTGCTTACCAATGGTGTGTAGAACGCGTTGGTAATTGAGGATTTTAGTCCGGCGACAGCATTGGCCGAGGCAATTCCTGGCTCTTGGACTAGAGCTACATTGCTGTATGGCAATTAGGCTTTCCGCTGACGCTACCTTGCTCTTATGCAGATTGAGCTGCAGTACCTTTTGGGATATGGGTACTGGGCTCAACTCCACTCACTACTATCGTCAGGTCACCGTTTTCCTCCTCTTCTGCCTTATCCAGCGTTAGTTCCTGGGCGGCGTCCACAATAGTTTCCAGACCTAGGTCTTTCTCCTTCAGGGTGTGGTCATCTTTATCCCCGGGATGGCGCTTTTTGAGGCGCAGGTAAACGCTACCCATGCCCAACGCCATCTTCACGAATCTGGGATACAGGATGTCCTCTGCCTCCTTGTTAATCTGGAGGACTACGCAAGGCACCCCTCTTTGGGTAACTGGCTCGTAATGTGCAGTACGCTGCTCCCGTCAAATCAGAGGTGTGACCGCTGGCGACACGCAGAGAGGATTGCTCCCCTCCGTGCCCACCGGTGGTAGCAGTCACGCCTTCCACCGACGTTTGGGCCGGTTGCTTCTCCTTTCTCCATCCCTGCGAAAAAATTGGTTTATTTCCGGGGAACCACCCACTTGCGTTTTATGCCTGCCACCAGGCACCTACAACCATGGTTAGTGATTCATTTCCTCCGGCGTTTAAGCGGGATGAATTGAATCGAAGCCTTAGCTAGACATTGCATTACCCCGGACAGAGCATGCGGCACTGCATTACCATTGTACGGGGTAACACAGTGCCCATTGCCAGCCGTAAAGTAATATATATGTGGTAAGATTTGAAGATTAAAATTCGCGATTTAAATATTGTTAAGGGGTATTGTTAAAGTGGTAGTAGAGAACGAGGTATCCCTCTACACCGATGGCTCTAAGATGAGCTGTGGCGTTGGAGCTGGGATCTGGGATGAGAATTAGGGAATTAAAAAAGCATTCAATCTTCCAGACTCAGCGGCAGCATTTCAGGCTAAGTTACTAGCCATAAGAAAAGCAGTCGAACTCTCCTTAAGGCAGGACCTTAGGGACACAAAGTGCGTATCTACTCGAATAGCCAAGCGGCTATCAAATCCCTAGCTTCCGTGAAAATAAATTCACGGCTAGTGGCAGAATGCAAGAAGGCCATTAATAGACTTGCTAATAAAAATGAGGTACCCAGGTACCAGGACACGTTGAGATCCCGGGGAACGAAAAGCCGGACGCTAGCCCGTGCAGGCTCGGCAGGGCTAAGTTCGGACATCGATCCAGACAAGGATCCATGACCACTTCAAGCAGTTAGCTAAAAAGGAATGGCTAAGTAAGAGCGAGCACAGAAGGTCAAAAGAATGCTATCCAACAGCAAATGGGAGATCAGCATTATCACGGCAGTCACCACGGGACATTGGGCGGTCGGATCGCATGCAATGAAGATGGGACTGCCATATAATACAATCTGTAGAAGCTTTAAGACAACTACAGAGCGAGAGACCCCGGAACATCTGCTCTGCTTCTGCCCAGCGCAGAATCATATCAGACTTCGACCCTTTGGTGCCTACCAGATGGAGTCACTGGGAAGCATAGGAAAGCTGAAGGTATCGGCAATCCTAGGTTTCCTTACTGACTCTGGTTGGTACTGATTGCGATCAGGATTACCAGCAACAAACAGAGGGGGTGGAACTAAAAGAAGCTTAGCTCTTCTTAGAGGCTCTAGTTTTGGGCCTCACCACCGAAACCTAACCTAAACCTTATTTTTAGGCCAAACCAATTATTTGTATCTTTTTTTTTATATTTTTATTACATTAAACCGAAATTCTAAAATTGAAAATATGCTATAAACTGGATAAGTTGTAATTTTTTGTTTTATTTCTTTACCGATCCGGTAAGTAAGTATAGACATTGTATGATGCACACTTTCTCCAAAAGTGATAAAAAAAATCCCTTACGAATAAATTTAAAATATTTTGATCACTACTGATGTTGGACTATCATTGGAAGAGAGCGCAGTGTATCAAAAGGAATTGAAAATTCTGGTCATCATAAATTGCATCTCTAAGTTCTACATTGCCTTTTTACAAAACGAATTGCTGAAATTCTATGAAATTCCAACGCGGTAAATCATCAAATGTTCTTGGTTTTAAAGACTCTTGTGGGAGGTTCAGTGTTTTTAAACATTCGGATATTTTGAGTATGCTTGGTTTGGATCTTTTATGTTGTTATTTATTTATTTTGTTAATAAAAAGTTTTAACACAAATTTCCGGCTGAAACCTAGCTATATCAATGCAGTGAATGCAATCAAGTAGAACTTTAGGTACCGTTTAAATCTCAAGTTTTTTTTAAGTTAATTATAATAGAATTATAATTGAATTATAATTGAATTTTAATTGAATTGAATTATAATTGAATTATAATCCTTTATTTTTGTGACGGTAAGTCCTGTAACAAAAGATTTAATCTGTTACCACGATTAGTTCTAAGTGTCAATAGAGAATAATATTTTTCAACCTGAGTGCGTTTGGCTGGACATAAGTCCAGGCGTGTCTGTAATAAATGCACCTGCAAGAGCTTCTTAAACGATGATCCTAATCAGAAATAGTTAAACCGTTTCAAATAATTTGGGACAACTCAAACGAAACACGCGTCGCAATTATACGGCTGTATGTTGGCAAAACTGGCTGCCATGGTGAATTAATTCTAATAAGAATGGGCCATAATTGTGCCTTAGAACTTTAATAATTTGGAAGTCCGTCAAAGGAGGGAAGCAGTTCCGACAATTAAGAAAGCTAATACCTTATAATTTATTTAACTGTTAAGATAATCCTATATGTTATGTACATCATTAAAGTCTTTAAGTAAAAACTTTAATAATTGTGAATTTAAATCGCAATCATCATGGGTATATGCATGTACAGATCAACTAAAAGAATTAATTTAGGTAGCATTAAAACTGAAAGAATAGTTTGCATAGAAGAGAACAGACAGGCAGATAGACATAGCTATGTATATCGATTAGGCTATTTATGCTGATCAAGAATATATGTATTTTATAGACTCCTTCCCTGCGTTTAAAACTTCTCAAAATTATTCTAATAAGTATATGTCGGTAACTTTCGGATTCAGGTCTGAATCCGGTTGGATTCTTTCCTGAATCATATGGGAAATTTCATACAACCCATCTAGGAATTTCCATATAGTAGGCATTAGAAAACTTGAACACGGAATCATCTGTGGACCCGCCAGGAATCCTGCGAGGAACTTTTCGTGAATTTTGACACGAAACCGCTCCTGAATCAGAAGAGAATATAGAACCGGATTATGAGCGGGATCAGCCAGGAATTCCAGACAGAATTAGGCTGTAATCGGAGGGGAATGCAGAGCAGAATCCGAAAGGAATCCCAAAGGAAGACGTGTAGAAAAACCACGGAAACCCCTCCCCCTTATAAAATATCTGGCCCATTTACAATTTATTTATTTATAAAACTTTATAATTTTTTTAATGATTACCACAATTTTTATTAGCACAACTTCTTGCATTTCTTCTAAACGTGTGTTACGGGTATTCCCTTCCGGCTGTTGGCCCGTTAATCTATAAATAGAATACAAAAGAATCAATATGACAATATGTTAATAAAACACGCGTCTAACACTGTTGAGTTGATATTTCAAACTGAATTTTATTTCTTAAAATCCTAGCTTAGGTTGCTAACATGAGATTTCAATATCCTTATCTCTAGACCCACGGATCGGTATATCCCCGACCGCGTGAAACATTCTATCGCTCTTATTTTTAACATGCTAACAGCTACATTTCTATTGCCTAGACATAGACAAGCTCTTATCTCTCTGAAATAAAAATATATATATGTTTGTTCTTTCTGCACACAATACTTCGCTTAAATATACATACCAATTAAACAGAAAACAAATTCTGGAAATATAATGATTTTCCCGTGCACACCATCTAGGCTGAAAACGCATCCCGGTTCAAAAGCAATTCTCCAAAAGAATTTATTAATGGAATACAAATATTTTATTTATTTTGTACACTGTAAGCAGAAGTTACAAACTTAAGCTACAGGACGGGATCGGCCATTTCAGCCGGAATACGGTTTACATAATTTGCTTAAATAAATATAGAGGGTTCTTATAAATGTATTAACAAGTTAATTACACATGGATTATTTACAAGTAACAAATAAAATTATATTTTATGAGGAAAGTGATAGGTTTATATACGATGCAAAAGATTTGCTGATTTAAGGAAATTTATAATTAACTGGAGGTTTGCAAAATTAGGGTTGATTAACTGATCGGTAAGTTTAATGTTTGGTAAGTTTGTTCTATGAGTTTGTAGGGCTGGACAGTCGTTAAGGATATGGGAGATAGATATCTTTTCGTAGGTACAGAGTTGGCACTGTTCGTTTGGTGGTTGTGAGAAGCGATATACGTGGGCGAGTCTGGTGTGGCCGAGTCGAAGACGGATTATTTGAGTGATCTCTCTTCTTGGTAGGTTGAAGGTTTGTGGGGTTTTTATGTAGTCAGCTATGCATAGGGCTTCTGGGTTGATCTGTTGATACCACTGAGATGATTTCTGCAATATTTTTGGCTTGTATTTTAGCGTGTCGATTTTTATTTGTTTGTTAATGTCTCCACGGTTAACGTTTGATATTGTTAGTAGTGGAGCGTTGGTCGCTTCTTTCGCTGTTGTATCGGCATTTTCGTTGCCTTTGATTCCGACGTGGCTGGGGACCCATAAGAGCTTGATTTTGTTTTTGTGTCTTTGCAGAAGGTCGCGGATATATGATACATAAAAGCTGGAATTGTTTATGTTTGCAAGTGCTTCCAATGTGAATAGGGAGTCTGAGCAGATGCAAAATTTTCCTCTTGCCTTGACTGATATTTTAATGGTTTCAAGAATAGCAATCGCCTCGGCTGAACAGATGAGTAGCTTGGAAGAAAAACTTGTTTAAGTGTTTCATCTTTTGTCGTTACCGCAAAGTCAATTATTTCCTTACTCAAGGATCCATCTGTGAACAGAAGCGTGAAATTTTTGCTCATAAGCTGGTGTCTAATTTCCAGAAATTGTTTGACAAATATGTCCTTGTTGATGTCTGATTTTTTTACTTGGCTTAGTCGGGTATCTATCAGATTGGTATCCAGAAACCAGGGTTTACATGTTGGTTTTGGCTTATGAGGAAGAGAGGTGGGGAATCCGAGCTTTTGGGCAAGATTAATGCAGTGGTTGACGGTGGAGGATCGGTATTTTTTTGTTTTATTTTTGATAATCCGGTGAATGATTTGCTTAAAGAGAGGTGTCGTTTGCGTGCATGATAATGTTGATTGTTTTTGTTTTTAAGTGGTCGATTCTGTTTTCTATTGGTTCAATGTTTGATTCTAGGTATACATTGAAAGTGGGTGTAGAACAGAAGGCTCCCAGAGACGTTCGTTGGAGTGAAATAATTAAGGTTTTAATTGGTTTTATTAGTGATTTCGGAGAGTTACCATATATAGGTAAAGCATAATCAATTTTGGAAATGCATAGACTTTTGACGATTTGGATTTGGGTGTTGGGGTGGCTGCTATATTTTCCGCTGGAAAAGCATTTAATTATGTTCGATGATTTCTGTAGTGACTTGTGTAGTTTAGTAATATGGGGTTTGAAATTGTATTTTGTATTGAAAGATAGACCTAGAATGGTGAGTTCGTTAACTGTGTTAATAATTGCGGATTGTGTAGAGACCTGGCATGAACATGGTTTTTTCCGGCAAATGTGAATATGTTTGCATTTTGAAATTGAAAGCATAGCTCCGGATTTTTGGCACCACTCATTAATTTTAGCAAGCAGCATATCGAGGTTGATTGAAATGTTTTTATCTTTTTTTAATGGTAGGTAGGTAGGTTACAGTGGTGAGGCCCAATGCTGGGGCCTCCAATTAGAGCTAAGCTCCTTTTTGTTCCACTCCCTCTGTTTGTTGTTGTTATTCACTATCAGTACCAAACAGAGTCAGCAAGGAAACCTAGGATTGCTGAAACTTTCAGCTTTCCTATGCTTCTTAGTGACTCCATCTGGTAGGCACCGAAGTGGCGAAATCTGATGTGGCTTAGCGCTGGGCAGAAGCAGAGCAGATGTTCCGGTGTCTCTTGCTCTGTAGGTTGCTTACAGCTTCTACAGATTGCGTTGTATGGCAGTCCCAACTTCATTGCGTGCGAACCGATCGCCCAATGTCCCGTGGTGAGTGCCGAGAACCTGCTGATATCCCGCTTGCTGTTGGATAGTAGTTCCCTGGTTCGTTTCTTGTCGTACCTCCTCGTACATTTCCTTGACCTTCTGTGATCGCTCTCCCTTTGCCATTTTTTACTAGCTATCTCTCTAAAGTAGTCATGGATCCTTGTCTGGATCGCGTTTAGGGAGATTGGTAATTCGAAGTCAGAACTTAGCCCCGCCGAGCCTGCACGGGCTAGTTGTCTGCCTTCTCATTACCTGGGATCTCGTTGTGTCCCGGTACCCATGTTACTTGTACCCTATTTTTGTCGGCAAGTCTATTAAGGGCCTTCTTGCATTCTGCCACTAGTCGTGAGTTTGTTTTCACGGCAGATAGGGATTTTATAGCCGCTTGGCTATCCGAGTAGATTCGAACTCTTTTGCCCATGAGGTCCTGCCCTAAGGAAAGTTCGACTGCTTCCCTTATGGCTAGTAACTCAGCCTGAAAGACCGTCGCTGAGTTGGAGAGATTGAAAGCCTTTTCAATTCCCCAATTTTCAGCGAAGATCCCAGCCCCTACGCCGCAGCTCATTTTTGAGCTATCGGTGTAGAGGGACACCTCGTTCTCCACTACTACTCTGCCCCTACTCCAGTCTTCCCTTGATGGGTATGATGTCGAGAATGCGTTCCCCAATTTCATTTCCGACTACATGATCGGTCTTTACGTCTGTGTTAATGCCGCTGTTTCCAAGGATCTTGCCGTGCCCGTCGCCGTAGTCCCTCCAGCAATTGCTCGCCTTCAGTCTTACTGCGCTCTGTGCCGCAGTGTCCTTCACGAACAGCTCTATCGGCATTATATCTAGGATAGCGTTGAGAGCAGCCGCGGGGCATGAGCGCATTGCACCTACTGCCCCCGCACTCGCTGCCCGTTGCATCCGTGTCAGCTTCGTTCTGTTGTAAGCCCTAGTTTGTGCCGGCCACCATACTTGGGCTCCGTATGTTAGAATTGGCCGTACCACTGCAGTGTAGAGCCATAGAATTATCTTTGCGTGCAGTCCCCATTTGTTCCCAAACATTTTCCTGCAGGAGTAGAATGCAATGCTTGCTTTCCTTACCCTTTCTGCAATGTTATCTTTCCATGAGAGCTTTTTATCCAGAATAACTCCTAGATACTTCGCTCGCTCCGATAGTTTTAGCTCCATGCCGCTAATACTGGGCATGTTGAAGGGAGGTATCTTAGTTCTTCGTCTGAAGAGCATAAGTTCCGTTTTAGTGGGGTTGATACCTAGTCCGCAGGTTTCTGCCCATTTGTTTAAACGACCTAGCGCACCCGTCATTATATCGCTAATAACGTCAGGGTATGGTCCTGATACTAGCAGTACTACGTCGTCCGCGTATGCAACTGCTTTGACTCCACCCGTATTGAGATCTGTCAATATGCCGTTCATATTTGTGAGCCAGAGTAGGGGCGATAGTACCCCGCCCTAAGGTGTGCCTCTCTTCACAGTCCGCGTGAGGTGAGTGCCACTCAGTTCGGCTGTGATCGTCCTGCTCTTTAGCATGACTCCGATCCACTCTCTGATGCCTCTTTCAATACCTAGCAAGTTGAGGGAGCCCAGGATAGAGTCGGGGTTCACGTTATTGAACGCGCCTTCGATGTCTAGGAAGGCTGCCATCGTGTATTGTTTGTGTTGTAATGTCTTCTCGACATGATGTACAACTACGTGTAGCGCTGTTTCCGTTGATTTTCCTCTGAGATACTCATGCTGCGCATGCGAGAGTTGATGTCCTTCTAGAGACTCTCGGATGTGGACGTCCAAGAGTCTCTCTAGTGTCTTCAGGGTGAAGGAGGTGAGACTTATCGGTCTATAATGCTTTGCTAGGATATGCCCCCTTCTGCCCGGTTTCGGTATAAAAATGACTTTAGCCTCTCTCCACAACAGTGGGACGTGCGTCAGTCTTAAACAATCTTCGTTAATGGCTTTTAGCCATTTGCAAATACTATCCTTAGCTGATTGTAGCATTGCCGGTATTAAGCCGTCTGGGCCCGGGCTTTTATACTTATGGAAAGAATCTATTGCCCACTGAATTCGCTCAGTGGTAATGATGTCTATCGTAGGTGTATCCATTTGAGAGCTCGTTCCCTCCTCGGGTTCCGAGCTTCCTGGGAAGTGGGTGTCAACTAGTAGCTCTAGTGACTCCTCAATTGTCGTCGTAGCAGAGCCGTCTGCCCTGTTGATCAGGGTAGGGCTTATGTGCCCTTTGGCGAGGATTTTGCTTACTCTCGTCGTGTCCTTTATGCCTTCCAGTGACTCGCAGTAGTTTTGTCAGGACTCTTTCTTGGCCTTGTATACTGCTTGTGCCTCTTCGTATGTTCCCCAATCCCGGGTTGCATAGCTGTGGTTAAAGGACTTTCTCGCGCTCTTTCTGAGCTCGCTTAGTTCCTTTGTCCACCACGATGGGTATTGCTTCATCGAGAATGTTAGCTTACAAATCTCTTTGAAGGCGTTGTTCAAAATATTCGTTAGGTCCTCCACCTCCTTGTCGAGTGCCTCCGCAGTGGATATTGTCTTGATCCTCCTGCCGTTTACTTTACATTGGACAATTTCGCTGAAATTGTTCCAATCCGTCTTACGGGGGTTTCTCCTTGGCACCTGTTTCTTAACTGGTGTCGTTATTTCAAAGAAAATGTATCTATGGTCTGCGAAGGAGTGTTCTGTTGATACACTCCAGTTCTCGACCTTGTAATTATTATGTTCTATATGTAATGTAAAGGTCGGGGTATTACCCTTATTGCATATCGTTACATTTCTACATATAATATTGTCAAAGAGTGACTCACCTCTTTCATTAGTCTCTCCCCAGAGCGTGTGCCTCGCGTTCGCATCACACCCGAGCACCAGGGTCGTCTTCGTCGCTTCCGCCCATTGCAGCAGCTTGACTACCGGCTCAGGCGGGGCCGGCTCGTCATGGGCCATGTACGCTGATGATAGGGTAACTCCGCTCCCATCCGCTGCCACGAATCTGGCCACTGCTAGGTCGATGTGCTGAGATTGGGACAGAGAAAAGCGTTAAAGTGATTCTTGATTACAATGCAAGCCCTCGACCTACCATCCGAGTTTGTGCACAGTAGTGTGTATCCTTGGATTCTCAGTCCAGCGACTTGCCCGTCCCTGGTCCAAGGCTCCTGTATCAGACCGATGTCGATATCCCTCTCCCTTAGAAGGATCGTGAGATTAGCTGAAGCGTGCGAGCTGCGCTTCAGGTTAATCTACACGATTCTCGACATCGATGTTGGTGGGGGTGGCGTCAGGAGATTTGTCGTCGATGACCATGTCGTCCAACAATTTGTTGGTGTCATCGACCTCCTCCAGAATCTCGTCTGGCTCGGCCAAGAAGACCTTAATCTTGGCCTTTCTGATGCCGTACCGGACCTTGTGGTCGTTTGCCTCCAGCTGGGGCAGACATTGCTGGTTAATCAGCAGGAGGAAAGGTTGGCTCGCCTTCATTACCTGCTCTGCCCTAAGGATGGTCCAGTCCTCTATATATATATCTGGGTTCTGGGCCTTCAGACAGGCAATCACCCTTGCATGGTCAGTTTGGCCCTTAGGTAACCTTGGGATCTCCCTGGCGTGGACTAGCCTAATCTTAAGGCCAGCCCATGTGTAGCTAATCTTAACCACACACTCCGCCAGGAAGCTTCGGGAGAACCCGTCGTCGCACCTGATGACCCGGTGCCCTCTGACCACGTCTGAGGAGTCGAAGGAGGGGATGGGGCCGGTCGGCATGCTGACCAACCTGTCGGTCACCATGTCGGCCAACTTGGCTTGACTTGTGCTCGGCTGAGCCCCGCCTGTGTGTTTCGATTGGGGAGTGCTACTCGCTCTCCCCTCGGATTGCGACTCTTCTCCGTCGGTCTCCGATACAATGTGAGATGCAGCGACCAGTATCGGCCTCTGCAACTCATTCTCGTCCTTCGTTGACATTGTTTGGGGTTTATCCTCTCCCGGGAGTTCCGAAGCTCGGTTTTTGGAAGTCATTTCAGTACATGATTGCCCGCTTTGCTCGACCTGGCAAGCGCAGCGGGCCAGACCGCAGCTTCGCCCCAAAACTGCGGCAAGGCCACTTACGACCCAGGGTTGCCTGGCCCTGGGAAGTCTCCATGCGGACACAGCTGGCTTTACCCCTCAGCTGCGAACCTGGAAGTCAGTGTGCACGGGTCGCACCACACCCCTGACTTGAGGTGAGGCTGATTAAAGACTGCCTAAGTCCGCCCGACTACAATTGGTCAGCATCCCCGGTCGAGCCTCGACTGAGGACCTGCTTCCGGCCGCCCTCGCTTGGAGAGTATAGTCGCACTACCGATGGTGTACACAGTTACGGCAGATGACGCAGTCATCCGTTTTTCCCCCTGTGCACCCTATCGGCTGACGGCCTTTTTTAATGGTATTAAGATATTAAAATCGTCTGCATAAGCTGTGTGTTGAAGTTCCTTGTGCTTGCCAATTATGTCTGAGAGACTGTTGAATGCAATGAGAAAGAGAATTACAGAGAAAGGGGATCCTTGCGGAATGCCATTGTGGAGTGGGTGTATCCTTGAGGTGTTATCATTGGCACGAATTCTGATTTTTCTGTTTGACATGAAGTTAATCACATATCTGATTATCAATGGTCCACAGCTCCATCCCGACAACTGATTAATGATGGTATGTAATCCTATTTTTTCGAATGCTTTTGCAAGGTCAAGAGATAAAATGGACATGTGTCATTTTCCAGAGAGGGCTCTGCTAATTAGAGCGTCTGTGTATAGCAGGCAGTCCATAACAGATTTTCCCTTTTTAAATCCCAGTTGACGGCTGTTTAGTAGCTTGTTACTTGTTGCAAACCACCATAGCCGCTTTGAGATTATCTTGTCGAGGGTTTTAGACAAACATGGGTTGAGGGAGATAGGTCTGTACGATTCAGTCATGGTTTTGTCAGCACCTTGTTTGTGTATTGGTATAATTGTGCTTATTTTGTATGATTGAGGAATATAAGGTTTTAATATATTGTTGAAAAAGTAGATAATTCTCATTTTGAGTGAATCAGCTACGTGTCTTATCATATCGTATCTTATCTTGTCCTGGGGTGTGTCCCTTTAAGCTATTTAGAGCGGATGAGAACTCTAGGAAGCTTATATCTTGTTCCATGAAGGCTGCAGTTCGGTGTGGGGGATTTAATTAGTTCCGCATACTCAGTTTGAGTTTTTCTTCAATGAAGGAATTGGAAAATTGGGAGTCTTCCGAGCGGAGTGACCAATAGCTTGCGAAAGCTTCAGTAATTTCTTCAGAGCTGTTAAGAAGATCGCTACTGCTGTTGTCCTTTATTGCATATATTTGTGTGGCTTTGTGAAGGCCAAAGAGTTTCTTAATATTGCTCCAAATTGCTTCCGGCTTGGACTGTGGAGAGATTTTTGAAGTCAATTTAAATAGGCTTTCGGCTTTTGCTAGATTTAAATTCCCTTCTGAATTGTGCGTCAAGGCTTTCATTTTTTCCTTTCTCATACTATTCAATTTGTTGTTCCATCAACATGTGATTAAATTTAGTTTTGGGAGATATATAAGAAGATATAATACTGATTTTTTTTACGGACTGAATTTCTAACGCTATGGAATCAACTGAGTTTTGAAGAGGGATGAGTTTGTGCTGAATGGATTTGTGAATTAAAATTGCCGCCCCGCCATCCGGGCTGTGGGAGGCTGTGTAGTGAATGTTGAAGTTTACTGGAATAGGGATTGGTTGGGTGTATGTTATGTGGGTTTCTTGCAGTGAAATGATTTTGGGAGTATAGCGTTTTATTAAGACTTGCAGTTCGTTGTAGTTATTCAGGTATCCATTCATGTTCCATTGTTGTTTTTGTCTCAATTAAGGCAAGGGATTTAAGTTTTGCTCTGGTTATTATTGCGCTTTGATCGTTTTTTAATAGTCTTTTGGTTCTGTTTGTTGAGCTGAGTGGAGGAATTTTTTGCCGATTTTTTTGCAGTATGGGAAGTGCAGGGGGTTTCCGAGCTGGATGACATAGGTTCGTCTGGGTCGAGGTTCATGGATGTTGGTGTGTCAAATTCATTTGGGGCATAGCTAATTGGTTTCCTTGTTGAATGTTGGGTAGAGTGGGCTAAATTGGATTTTGCTGCTGAGGAGTAAAGTGATCCATCGTCTTTTGTTGTATATGGGCCAGGCTGTTCTATTATCAACTTTTTGTAGGGTCTTGATGGCCTGGACTTCCTTGTTCAACAAGAAGACAGGGCAGTCCTTGTTGCGGGCATGGTGGTCTGTTGCTGGGAGTTTTTTAAGGCAGCAGTTTATGCAATTGGAGTTATTTTGGAAATTTTCAAGTTTTCGTAGTTTACATGGGCATCCAGACCACAGTTGGCGCAGGTTGGAGTGTTTATGCAGAATTTTGCAGTATGTCCAAATCTAGAGCAATTGTTGCAACGCATAGGACGAGGTATAAATGTGCGCACCTGAACTCTCTCGTATCCAATATAAAGGAATTCTGGCAGATTGGATTATTTAAAGATTTTTATGAGACCCGTTTCGTTTTGTTCAGTTTTTTGGAGAACCTGGTTAGGTATATATTTATATATATTATCGACTCTCTACTTTTTGTGATTTTAGGTTTTCCAAGATAACTTTTTCTTCTATTCCTCGTAAATCATTTGAATAAATTATTTCATACTGTAATTATGGCTTCGGTGTTCTGATATTTTTATGGGTATATCGATGTATGGAGTGTTAGAAGGCATACTGACAAGTTTCATTAGCTTTTCGGCTTGTAGCAGATTTTTAGTTTTAATGAGTAAGTTACCGTCTTTGGTTCTCTTGCAACTTGACACTTCGCCTTGAATGGCATTGTCGATTGTTTTTTTTCACAATGAACGGGCAGATGGCAGCCAGTGGCTGGGAACTCTCATCAGTTCAAGTTGCAACCAAGTATATTCCGTCAGGGGGATGCTTACTCCAGATGTCCGGTGGGTCAAGCATAGTGAGGTCAACAAACTTTAAGGCCTCTTAAAAGTTTCCAAAATTGTTTGTCGCTCCGGTTGAAGTAGAGATAAGAATTGTTTTCGTTTGCTTTGTGCTAGCGTTTGGATGTTTTGATGCTGCGTTACGTAGACGTCTCGCGGAAGAACACGACCGATCGGTTAGACTGTCGAAGGTGAACTGTGGAATACAAATAAGTCACTTACCTTTTAACAATTTTTAATAAATTACAACGCAAAACACTTGTGAACACTGCAGCTGTCATTAGAGCTGCGAAAAAATCAATTTCAACATCGAGACTATAGATTCTTTTTATTTCGGTAAATAATATTTTTCTTCATTTCACTTTAATATCGGAACCGCTGCTTCAAATCACTTCGAAAACAGTAAAAAAGATCGGCAGTAGCCGAATTTAGCTCGAATTTTCATTGTCTACTTTGTTTCGGAGTTTTTTAAGCTAAACCCATGAGAATTGTTTTTGTTTTTCGAACATGACGCCAGAATAATTCATTTGGACTTCTGAATGCTATGTTGCTATGGAAATTTTAGAAAGATTGATTTGTTACGACTGAATTGCAAAGTCATTCTAGAAATTAGAAAGAAGAGTTGTAGCGTTTCAGCGTAGAATTTCTGTCGTCTAATGTGATTCAACATTAAAAATGGAATCTGGATCGATGCCTTATAATGTGGACGTACCATTGCGAGTTCCAATGAAAAAAAAAAGAATTCACGTTAAAAAAAAATAACTTAGACTTATATATATATAACTTATTGGACGTAAAACGTCAGAAAGCTTCTACAAGTGCCCTAAGTACAGCGTCCATAGTAAGTGCATCGGTTCTAAACAACTTTTTACTTTTTGCTCTACGCGGTTTAAATTGGGATGCAAATCAAAGATTACCTTTCTGTTCAAATAGACTCCTCTTAATAAACTTACCGTTCTTAGCCAATCGTAAACCGTTGCTAGGAATAACCTTTAATTATAACCTTATCCATGGTGACGTGGAAAGTGCTGACTTTTAGAGTCAGCTCAAATTTCACTTACCATGTAGAAGTTCTTGATCCTATATACCATTAGTGTTGCGCGACTGTGGAACCTCCTTTGAACTGCATGAACCTTTTTGAGTCGTATGTACAAATAATAGTCTCCAACGTAGATAATTTTCCGAAATTAAATCATTAATACTAACACACTTAGTAAACATTCAAGCAGCATGGCAGCACGTCTGTAGTCAATTTCCTCGTATTCTGTTCTATACTACTAACACCTAACACCTAACCTAAACAGGCACGTGCCTGGTGTCATACGGGCCACTTCAGTGTACTGACCGTAGTGCATAAACGTCCATATATATATAATACGAACTGTTGCCATCGTGTACATAATTGGGGAACTAATACCTCATTCCATTCGACAGAATTTAGACAGTTATCTTGAAAGAGAATCTTTAGTAACACAGTTGTGGGCGCAAGCAATATCGTAGATCTTGGCCAGTTCAGAAATCAACGTGCTGTTGCTTAGAGCTGTTTGTAATTCTAGGTGTTTCTAGCTTCAAGAAGAGAGAGTCCACTTTTGGTTCCTAACAATGTCCCAAAACTTTTACAAATCGAACAGAATTTTTTTTGTTCCAAACCGTCAGAAGGATACTGGCAATTCTCCTGTGGTATGGGGTTTAAGAGAGGGCAGCAGTTTGAGCTCCACTTTGAAGGTTTGAATTGAGCGCATTGAGATCCTTAATTTTATCGCAGCCAGTCGGAATGTCACTAACATAAGATTCTCTGTCAAGAACGACAACAGCATTTGGATACAATTCAAACGGCTAAAAACGGCGTTGAAGCTAATCCGTATGTGACGGTCATCAAAGTGTAGTGTTCCAGTGTAGGTTTCTCCTCCTTTCTTCAAACTATACGTTGATACTGCGTATGCTCGTCTGACACCAAATTGCCTCTTAACATATTTTCGATGTCAGCGCAAAATACATAAAGATGCAAACGGAAACGTAGGCATAATCCATTTAAGTCCCTTTGAAAAGATGTGCCTATGTGCAGTCGCGAATTGACCCTTTGAATCCTTTCCGGAGCCGTCAATTACCACTCGGCATCGTGAAGTAGTGCTGCATGGTGGGCCAAGTAATTGCAGCATTCGGGATCCTCGTCCGCTTCATCATCAGGTATCAGGTGCAGGGAAATGGGGCTAATATTCCCTCATATAATGAGTCACAACAGAGGAGAATGAGGCACGATGGCTTACATCCTGGGATTGAGCTAGAATGTCGACTGCCTTATCAGAAATCAAGGAATATTCACCAATCCTAGAGACTAGTGTGTGATGAGATTGAGGTGGACGGTACGGATGGGTCTTGATTAACATGCAACAATGAATGGTGTTTCATTTGACAATATCTGCAGTGCGTTGACTTGCATTGCTGCAAACTATGCCAAGCAGTTAAGGCACAGGTGCAACTTCTTTCTTCTCTACATCGAAGATTCAGATTTGAATTTAAAAATCGAGACCATTTTGGCAAGTAATGATCCCTTGCATTACAAAATAGACATAACGGAAAACTTGAGTTCTTAACTGTAGCAATAAATGTATTTGATAGATATACCAAGTTTTGTCCCACCTGCTGGCCTGGCGTTTGCGTAAAATCCTACACCTCCTCTGCAAGAACGACTCCATAGACTCCCAAATAGATAGCTCAGTTTATAGACGAATCATCTTCCCATTTTTCCCAATCCATCCAAGATCTGCAGTGTGGTATCACTGGTACGGATAGCTCGCAGATGCGAATTCGCGCAATCTCTTAGTTCCCGAAGGCCCTTGGCCGATCCCTTATCGGCACTTTTAACCCAAATATTGCCTGTACGTTTTCCTGAAAATGCAGGACTTTATTATCAAATCGATTGATGAGTAAATTGAAAGCATATTTGAATTTAAATCCGAGGGTTCAAGCAAAAGTATGATCTTCATAGCCACGCCGAGTAAGCTTGGCCTTAGATATTGTAATATTTCAATATCGCTTAGCTCATCATCTTTTCCGATGACCCGGAACGAACCCGTTTAGTTTTTACCGCGAAAATGTAGTGGTTAATCAATGCCACCGAGATGCAACGGAACCTAAGCATTAACGCTTTTAGGGGCCGTGCCTGGAGCCCAATTGCTCCCGGTATGGTGAGTTATGCTATTTTTGCCAGTGTATGCACTTTGGCCTGACGAGCGGCCAGCTTGCCATCCACGTTTAGCTTGAGTACAGATAATAAGTTTCAGTTTTGATTTTATTGTAATACAGAGCGGAAGCTCATTATATTGAATTGATTATCTAAAGGGCAGATAGCAATGGAGAAAAATTCTCCCATCATATAACTTACTCTGGACAACTCCAGAGTACTGGCGTGACGGCGAGCACCGTCACCCCCTACATCCCCCGCAACTGCTGCGTGGGAACTACCGGAGACCCACACACCTAAAATATATTTGGCACCCAAAAGAGTAGGACCCACACCCAGAAAAACATGTATGTGGTTTGATCAGAATACTTTAATACACACACAGAGAGAAATAAAATAAAAATCCCAACACTCGAGTATAAAAAATAATAACACAAACAAGTGCATTATAAAATTTCAAATTAAAGTGCCACTGTAAACGCGACATATAAATAAATACTAGCGGTGTCAGTTATCAGCACTGCTACCTCCAGAAAAATTTCGTTTATTTATTTGGATACCAAAAACTCGGTTATTTTATTTAATTTGTTTTTTCATATACAAACATAGCAAATGCAACAAATTGTGTTTATTATGAATCATCTTGGGGGCCGATGATTAACACAGGCCCATTGAGGGAAATTCGAAAGTGGGAGTGAAAAAGAGCTGGACCAACATACCCGAATATATCAAACAGTGCAGGCAGAAATAAACAATTCGTAGACAATGTTTATTAATGCCGCACTGGCCCGTCAGGAAGAAAAGCTTAAAGCTCAATTCAAAGCGAAAACTAGGGCATTTGCGCGTAGAGGCTCCAGAAATTGAACGCTATAAGAGGGTATCAGTAAAGCAGGATGCAAAACAATGCGATACACCGTTACGCACAGTAAAGTCAATCCCAGATTTTATGGGCTTACAAGACGAGTATGTGGCATGGAGGCAATACCGTGCTCAACTTTGACGTCATTCTGGCTAGATTAGTCTGCTCCTATGCAGACAAAATATCCTTGATCCTGTTCCGTCAGGAACTTGAGTCGGTGCGTCAAGGGGACCAGAACCTAATGCAGTATTACAACTATTAACTATGCTCCCGAAAAACAAGAGAAAAACTTAATGGCCCATCGAGACCTAGAACAAAATTCCAACTTTGTTAAAAAGCCAAGTAAAAAACAAAGTAATGAATCTTGGCGCAAACAGATCAACTGGGAAAACCAAAACAATTCAGGTCAGTTCCCAGAACAAATAGACTTAGATCCGTTGTCCTCTAAATTCATTATATTGAATTGATTATCTCGCCTTAAGGGCAGATAGCAACGGAGAGAAGTTCTCCCATCATATAGCTTACTTTGGACAACTCCAGAGTGCTGGCGAGCATCGTCACCCCCTACATCCCCCGCGACTGCTGCGGTGGTTACTCCTCTGTTACCGTATCCAGGTAAATAAGAAAATCTCCAAGGGTGTTTTTTGTAACTAAGGTTTTAGTTATTTGATGGGTTTGGGGCAGCATGTAGCGCCGCTCCAATATTTAAGAGTTTCTCGGGTTTTTGGGAGCAGCGAAGGTGCCGCTTCAATCATATATAAAACCATGATCTTATCCTAATTATTATTATTTTTTTTTATTTATTTATTTTATTTTATTTATTTACAAAAAGGCTTAGCAAAGATCTGCCATTATTAACAAAAAAGAAAATAATAAAAAAAAAAAACAAATACCGTTCCATTAGCTCCGTTAGGAGCTAAGGAAGGCTTAGTTTCGTGCTGCGCTGCCAACCGCCGCAGCAGAGAGACGGCTATGTATATCTTATGTAGGAAGCTTTGATCGCTTAGGTTGGAGCAAGAGGGTAGATGCACATACTTGAGTCCAAATGAATGTGGGGCTCGCATGCAACAATAATGCTAATACTTGCATTTTGTGCTAGCCGACCAAGGCATACCGACAAGATTGGATTTCGGACACTTGGGTGAATTACTGGGACTCTTTATTTATGTTTATGTTGGTTTTATTTATATGTGCATCAATGTATGAAGTACAGCGAGCATTTGATATATGTGCATAATCTCCCTCTGAATTTTTTAATTAGTTTATTAAAAATTTCAATTAACGAAAACCGAGATGTGGTGGCAAGACTTGGCACAAACGAAAAAATTGATGCGTCGCTTCGAGTTCAAAAAATGCGAATAACTATATTTTCTAGCTTAGCCTAGCTTATGCTAAGGTTGGCGAAGGCGAGGCGAATTCGCGAAGAGCGCGAGAGAGCTTTATTGCGCTCTCGCCTTCGCCCTAAACTAACTACACTAGACTTCAAAAATTATGAATTCAGCCAACACCGGCCCCGTTGAACGCCTCCACGGCTTCAACATCCTGGAAGCGGCGCCAGCTTGTGAATCGCCCTCCGGAAGATGGCTCCATCGCTCCGTCTAAGATCGACGACCCTGACCATGCCGTCCTCCCCTGCGTGCGTCGCGACGATCCGTCCTAGTAGCCACTGTTGAGGCGGCAGGTTGTCCTCTGCCACGATGACGAGCTGTCCCTCCTTGATATTTTCCTGCTCGTGGTGCCACTTTCCTCGGATTTGGAGGCCCAGGACATACTCCCGGGACCATCGCCGCCAAAACATTTGCTTGACTGACGAGACAAGCCGCCATCGCCGCAAGCAGCTGAGACCCGCCTGGTCCGGGGTCCGCAGTGCTGGTGCTGCGACGAGGGGCCCGCCTGTCAGCAGGTGTCCTGGAGTGAGTGCCTCTCCGTCGCTTGGGTCTTGGCTGAGAGCTCCGAGGGGCCGCGAGTTCATCATGGCCTCGATTCCGACGAGGACTGTCCCCAGCTCTTCTGCGTTGAGGAGTGCGCCGCCCACCGCTCGTAGGAGTAGGTGCTTGGCAGTTTTCACACCTGCCTCCCATAGTCCGCCCATGTGCGGAGCCCGAGGGGGCTCGCATCCGCTTTTTGATGCGAACTCGCGAATCGCGTCCGCCTGCTCCTCGAGTCTCTCGCGAAGAGCCTGGAAGTGGCGACTCGCTCCGACGAAGTTCGTCGCGTTGTCGCAATGCACGGTCTGGGGACATCCTCGGCGACCAATAAACCTTTAAAAAGCCAATAAAAAAGAGTCAGTACTTAGGTCTGAAACAATTTCTAAATGAACCGCCTTGGACGCAAAACAAACAAGTAAGGCAATGTTGGACTTATATGGGGGCCTTCCTCGTATTTTCAATGTCGTATAAACTGGGCCACAAAAATCAACGCCACATATTGCAAATGGGCGGAGAGCACGGAGTCTTTCTGCGGGAAGATTTCCCATAATTTGAGTCATCAGTCGGGGCTTGTATTTAAAACACCGCACACACGATCGAACTGTCTGACTCCAGAGTTCCTGAGCGTTTATGGTCCAAATACGCTGTCGTAGGATGCTCACAAGTTCTCGAGGACCGACATGAAAATTTGTATGGTGCAGACGCCGGACGTAGCTCTGCACAAATTGGGAGCGTTTCGTCAACAGCAAGGGAAACTTGGCATCGTAGGATATAGGAGCGTTTGCTAGTCGCCCCCCCAACTCGCAACAACGATAAATTGCACCAAATGCCGGTGTCTTCATGGATGAATGGGTTCAATCGCTGAAGACTTGGGCCGACCTTGGAACCTTTACGAATTTGTACTATTTCTACTTGATACTCGTGATTCTGAATTATTTCGACGATCTTATTAAATGCTTTAGTATATTCAGTCGGTGACAGAGTTTTTTCGAAAACTATACTCTTGTCTTTACATTTTCTTATAAAGCGGAACATATAAGCGAACACTCTCAGCAGTTTCAGGTGTGACGAGAATCCCTCGATGACGTCTAGCAAATCGGAAGTTTGCACCGCAGCGGTCAGTCCGACCACAGTCTTTCTTGATTCCTGCCGCAAGACTTCCGCATCCGGTTCGAAATGAACATTTTTGGGCCAGTCTCCTCCTCGTCCTTCAGAAATTGAGGCCCCGTGAACCAGATCGACTGTCCAATTTCATTGACGTCACAACCTCTAGACACTATATCTGCTGGGTTTTGCTTCGTTGGAACATGCCGCCATGTAGCCTGTCCTGACCATTCTTGAATCTCCGCAACCCTGTTCGAAACTAATGTCGACAACGACGATGAATGAGATCGGATCCAATGGAGAGTGACTTCCGAATCCGACCAGTAAACGATTCGCTCGATAGGGACATTTATTAGCGGTTTGATTCTCTGGCAGAGATCTGCGAGAAGGTGAGCGGCACATAACTTAAGCCTTGGGAGCGTTTTTGTCTTTAGCGGCGCTACCTTCGACTTTGAAGTCAACAGCGATACTTTCTAACCTTCAGCATATTTGCTACGAATGTAGACGCAAGCTCCTTAGGCTCTCATGGATGCGTCGGCAAAGGCATGTAATTGCACCGGTGACATCGGATCAGTATGCACAAACCGAGGAATAGCTATCTTATCCAATTGAGACAAGGTGTTTTTTAGCATATTCCAAGCAGTTTCTAAATTCAGCGGAATTGACTCATCCCAGTCTAACTTCTTAAGCCACAGTTCCTGCAATAGGATCTTTCCTTTTATTACAATGGGACTTAATAAGCCGAGGGGGTCAAACAGCTTGGATGTCACCGATAAAATGTTCCGTTTTGTCGTTCGGAGACCCATGACAGAATCGTCAATTTTAAATTTGAAGGCATCTTCGCTAGGCAACCAAGATATTCCTAACGCCTTAGTTGACTCTGAGTCCGAGATAGGTATCGACTTAACTGTGCTCTCAGCTGCAGTGACCTCAGGTGAGTTTGAAAACCACTTTGTCAATTCAAAACCTGCTGTTTGAAGAACCTGAGACACTTCAGACTTGATTGTCCGTAGCTCCTCTACGCATGCAGCACCAGTTAGCATGTCATCGACGTAAAAATCGGATCCAAATACGGCGGCAGCTCTAGGGAATGAAAGTTTCGCAGATTCACTCAACCTTTTTAAACACCGAATAGCAAGAAAAGGGGCTGGTCCAGTACCATATGTAACGGTGTTGAGCTTGTATAATCTCAAGGATTCAGAGGGGTCTCTTCTCCACACTATGAGTTGAAACTGCCTATCCGCTTCGTTAACCATCACTTGGCGATACATCTTTTTTACATCGGCAGTCAGGACATACCTGTGCAGCCGGAAGCGGAGTAGAGTGGAGTACAACTCTTCTTGGATTGTCGGTCCCACCATCAAGAGGTCATTTAAGGCCACCTAAGTCGATGTTTTGCACGATGCATCGAAAACAACGCGCAACTTTGTTGACGTACTCTGGGGCCTCAACACACATTGATGGGGAATGACATAATGTGGAGTGGACGGAATTTTGTTGTCTGTAGGCGACATATGACCTAAGGCGAGATATTCTTCCATAAATTCCAAGTACATGGTCTTTAAGTCAGGATCTCGAGACAACCTTCTCTCAAGCGACAAAAACCGCCGTTTTGCAACATCAAAAGAATTGCCTAACCCCTTAGGGTCAGATTTAAACGGCAGCCTTACTTCAAACCGACCTGATGGCAATACCTGAGTAGTCTTCCTGTAGTACTCTTCACATAATTTGTGCTCAGGCGACAGAATTTTCTTTGGATTTGGCATTTCCTCCAGTGACCAAAATTTCTGTAGCGTGGTGTCGATCGACACTAACTATTCTTCACTACAACTGAAACTAGTCACAACTTGCTTCGGGGCTGCAGATTTATATCTCCCCGAGACAACCCAACCAAGAAGGGTCTTTTGAAGAGTTGGATAGTCAGGACCTTGTTTAATTTGACCTAGCTAGCAATTCGAAAAATGATTCGGCTCCGATTAGCATATCAATTTTTTGAGACTTGTAAAAGTAAGGGTCTGCTAATGGGAGGTTCTTTGGGATCTTCCAATCGCTGACGTTCACCGATTTGGATCGGGATGATAACCGGTGATCGATTTCAAGATCCAGAAATCGAACGAGAACTCACTCCCATTGATTCGTGACTTCACCACGGTGTGTATCTTTTTCTTGACTTGAGAATTGGATTCGCCAATACCAAGTAAGTTGATACACGACTCCTCTCTACGAATCTGTAAGCGGTTCGATAATTTTTCTGTTATGAAATTCGTTTGAGACCCAGAGTCCAGCAGTGCTCGGGCTAAAACGTATTCGCCGCTTTTGGTGCGCACGCTTACGATTGACGCAGCCAAGATCACCCTGTCCAATGACGTAGCATGCATAACATGTGACGTGGAAGGCTGCTCTTGGTTAAAGGGAGAAGAAATATTCTCTTGAAGGGGTGGCAACGCTAAACTTTTATCAGGCACTGTGTATCTGTGGAGCAGATTGTGATGTGAGCGGTCACAAGCTCTACACTTTTTTCCTTTGCATTTTGACACAGTATGGCCTTTTCGCAGACAATTTATGCATAAGGAGGATGACTTAACAAACTCGAACCTTTGCATTACAGAGAGACGCCCAAACGGGCTGCAATTCTGTAGTGAATGATCTTCTGCATTGCAATAGCTACAAGTTTGCTGAGGCTTGCTGTTGGAGGAAGAACACGAAAATGAGCTTCGATTATGTGATTTGCTTGACGGTAATTTTTCCAGCTTTGGTTTTGTCGATTCTTCAGCCGATAAATGCTGGTATCGGCGATTTAACATCTTCTCACAATCGGACCAAAGTGGCAATGTCTCATAATCGAGCTGTTCCTCCCATTTTTGTTTGGTCACTGGGTTGACTCTATTTAATACCAAATATATCAACATTGCGTTTGAAATTTTTGTATCATCTCCTATCGGTAGCAGAGAACCGTAAATCGACGAAACAGTGTCGATAAGATTTCTCAAGGAGGATGCGGATTGATGCGATATTTTTGGAAGACTAAACAATGTTGAAATATTATTCATAAAGATGAGGCATTCGTTATCGTAAACCTTTTTCAAACTGGCCATCGCCTTTTCGTAATTACTCTCGGTGACTTCGTAAGCTTTAATTGTTCCTAAGGCTTCACCAGAGAGACATGAAATTAAATGGTTAAATTTTTCGATAACTGGAATGCTGGCATCTTTATGAACCAAAGTTTCGAAAAGGCTAATAAAATTTTTAAATTCCGAATAATTTCCACTAAATTTTGGCAATGCCAAATTCGGAAGTCGCGCACGAGTTGGTGCTGCCGCAGCTGATCCCGGAGTTTCGCTGCTGGCTGCTGTCTTAATGGCAGATAATAATGCCATCAATTTTGCCTTGGTCACGATGCTAAGTTCTTCCAACTCGTCGCCATATTCATCGCCACTATCTATTTCTTATATCTGTTCTTGAATTTGATTTGCCTTGTTAATTGAAGCATTTAGTTTTCGAGTCGACATTTCAATTCTTCTTCTAAAATCGGAATCGAACCCTGTTCCAGCCGCTCGTTTAATCGGCGAATGGTTCTGACCCTACTTTGAAGCTTGCTTTTTAACTCCTCCAGAAGAGATTTATTCTTTGTATCCTGGCTCATTTTTACGAATTAATTAAATTAATTTTCCCAAGAATGATAATAATGGCCGAAAATTATTGTATAAAGCAGAAAGACGACGAAAGTATTAATTATAGCTTTCGAATCTAATATAAATAATATCAAAATAATATCAAATAAACACTCAATTAAAAATAATAAAAATATATATATATATAAATATTCCTTTTAATTTAATAAATATTTAATATTAATAATTAATTAATTAATATTACAAATTAATATTTTTATTTTGTTCGAAAAGTCTATTAAATAATTTTTCTGATGACAATAATTTATTTAATTGAAACGGGTCACGCAGTGTCAATAATAATAGTGGGTGCAAGTGACGCCGAAAAGTGTATACCCGACAAAAACAGGGTAGCGCGTCACTTGGCGGTCCGCCAATCAAATGACCGAAAAAGAGTATACCCGGCAAAAACAGGGTAGCGCGTCACTTGGCGGTCCGCGAATCTAAGCGCGCCAAACTAAGAGAGCACAACAACAACAACGACTGCACCGGCACACAAGCGAAAACGAAAACGAAAAAGTTCACCGCTGCAGCTGCTAGTATATGTATAAGGCTTTATGTATTGGTGCGCAAGCTTGGATTAACTTCCCAACTATTAAAGCGAGTTCTAACGAGAGAGGAGGGGAAGGGGGCGACAGTGATTGCAATATAATACAATAAATAACATAAATAAATGTTGCGTCCAAGTGCGGTTCAATTTTATGTATGTATATGTTAATTTTAGACAATATATATAATTGAATAAATACATGCAATGTTGCTCTACTATAAATACGTATGTGCCAAGAATTGAAAGCGAGGTGCAATATTTCAGCACAAGACAATAAACAATAAATTTATTTTACTCCAGCTTTCAATTTTTTGCACAAATACCTCTGATTGGTGATATCTAATATATAAAATTCTCGTGTCACAGTTTTCGTGCCCTTACTCCTCCGAAACGGCTTGACCGATTTTGATGAAATTTTTTGTGCTTATCCGGTATCTATGAGAATAGGCCAACATCTATTTTTCATCCCCCTAAATGTTAGGGGTAGTCCACCCTTAGCGTTTCCAAGTGACCCTACTGCTGCGCCATCTACAGGCAGCCAGCTGAATCAAAGCATTTCCTGTCAAACATTCAAAACATATTGAAAGAAGAAACTTGAAAAGTTCTGAACCGTTTATGCCCAAATTTTTAGAGAACATGCGTTGAGGTTCCAGCTCGGTTATTGACTACTTTTGATGTTGATAGCTTATCTGCGGCTGCGAATATATCTATTTTTTTAGCGTTTCCCCGTGCCCCTACTACTGCGCCCTCTACAAGCAAATCAAAGCATTTCCTGTCAAACATTAAAAACATATTGAAAGAAGAAATTGGAGATACAAATTTTATTTTTTGTTCAGGTTCAGTAAGAAACGAAGTCATGCCACCAAAAAAGTCGAGATTGGGTCGTTGTATTCGCAATACAGAAGCAAAAAGACGTAAGATTACGAATATGACTGACGAAGAACGGGCCTCCTTCCGAGAGACTGAGCGGCTGAGAGCAATGCATGGGAACGCGTTAATATTGCTCGCAGGGGATTTCAGACAAACGTTGCCTGTGATTTCCCGATCGACACCAGCTGACGAGATAAATGCTTGCCTGAAATATTCTATATTGTGGAAACATGTACGTACATTACAGTTGAAGACGAATATGCGTGTCCAGTTACAGAACAATGACTCAGCCGACGTATTCTCACGACAGCTACTGGACATTGGGAACGGAAAGCTGCCAGTCAATGAGACGTCGAGAAAAATAGTATTGCCCGGGAATTTCTGTAATTTAGTTACATCGAAGGAAGAACTTATCCAAAAAGTGTTCCCCAATATCCGAATAAATTATAGGAACCACGATTGGCTCAGTGGACGAGCGATTCTCGCTGCCAAGAACAAAGATGTCTACCAGCTCAATCATGTAATCCAAAAAAGCATAGAAACTGACGAAATTACATATAAGTCGATAGATACCGTTGTGGAAGCAGAGGAAGCAGTTAATTACCCTACCGAATTTCTAAACTCACTTGATCTGCCTGGAATGCCACCACACATATTGAAATTAAAAATAGGTGTGCCGATTATCATGCTCCGGAATATAAATCAGCCGAAACTCTGCAACGGTACGCGACTCGCAGTCAAGAAATTGATGAACAACATAGTAGAAGCAACGATCATAAGTGGTCCTTTCAAAGGTGAAGATGTCCTCATTCCTAGGATTCCTATGATCCCGACAGATACACCGTTGCAGTTCAAGAGATTGCAGTTTCCCATTCGTTTGGCGTTTGCAATGACCATAAATAAAGCTCAAGGTCAATCTCTGGAGTTGTGTGGTCTGGATTTGGATGAAGATTGTTTTTCACACGGACAATTATATGTTGCGTGTTCACGAGTCGGAAAACCAAAAAGTCTTTATATTTACGCGGAGAATGGAGAAACAAAGAATATTGTATTACGATATTATATTGTGTTACGAGTTACGATATCTATGAGTGCATCCTTCTATCTTTGTGGCTACGTGCGCGAGAACTTTCTTTACTTTGGTGATCCTTTGTGATAGTGACATTCCAAGTAATGTGCTCTTTTTTGTGATAGTGACACTTTACTGCTAAATAAGTGGGAAATTTTCTCAATTACAATTTACGATGCCGAGGAGAAGACGACCTAACGTAGGTCGTCGTAGTCAATCAAATGTGCGAAGAGCTACCTCACGTGCTAACCGCACTGATGACCAGAGACAGAGAGATCAAGAAAATAGTCGTATTGCTATGTCAGAATTGCGTTCTTTAGTGAGTGACAATGTAGGAGATAGGCTTAGAATGCAACGAGTTCGTGCACATCAAACACAACAACAGCAAGCTAGACATAATGAAATTGAGCGAATCCGCAGACGCAGTGCTCCTGTGATTCTTGAACGAGCTGCATTACACTATGATCCGTCAATTGATTATTGTGCCGACAAATCAGTAACAATTGGGGAAATGAAAACAATTTGTAAATATTGTAAGGCGTTAAAATACACTGGTGAATCTACTGGATTATGTTGTGCTGAAGGCAAAATAAAATTGCCACAATTGGTCCCACCACCAGATCCTTTACGCTCTTTAGTTTCTGGCATTATGGCCGCCCAGACTTATTTGTTACATTCACATGTAACCCAAAATGGTCCGAAATCAAGAAGGAATTACTACATAGCCAAACACCAGTTGATAGACATGACATAACCGCCAGAGTTTTTAAACAAAAATTAAAATCTCTCACGATGAGGCAGTACGAAGTCTGCCGGGTCAGCTAGTCTATATATATAAAAATGCTCTGTTCGTGTCTACTTCCTTCATAGACTTGAAAAGTTATGAACCGTTTAAGCCAAAATTTTTACACAACATGCGTTAAGGTTCCAGCTCGGTTATTGTCTACTTTTGATGTTGATAGCTTATCTGCGGTTGCGAATATATCAATTTTTTTAGCGTTTCCCCGTGCCCCTACTGCCCTCTACAGGCAGCCAGCTGAATCGTAGCATTTCCTGTCAAACATTCAAAACATATTGAAAGAAGAAACTTGAAAAGTTCTAAACCGTTTAAGCCCAAATTTTTACACAACATGCGTTGAGGTTCCAGCTCGGTTATTGTCTACTTTTGATGTTGATAGCTTATATGCATTTGCGAATATATCAATTTTTTCGCGTTTCCCCGTGCCCCTACTGCTGCGCCCTCTGCAGGCAGCCAGCTGAATCAAAGCATTTCCTGTTAAACATTTAAAACATATTGAAAGAAGAAACTTGAAAAGTTCTGAACCGTTTAAGCCCAAATTTTTACACAACATGCGTTGAGGTTCCAGCTCGGTTATTGTCTACTTTTGATGTTGATAGCTTATCTGCATTTGCGAATATATCAATTTTTTTAGCGTTTCCCCGTGCCCCTACTGCTGCGCCCTTTACAGGCAGCCAGCTGAATCAAAGCGTTTCCTGTCAAACATTCAAAACATATTGAAAGAAGAAATTGGAGATAAAAATTTTATTTTTTTGTTCAGGTTCAGTAAGAAACGAAGTCATGCCACCCAAGAAGTCGAGTTTGGATCGTCGTACTCGCAATACAGAAGCAAACAGACGTAAGATTACGAATATGACTGACGAAGAACGGGCCTCCATCCGAGAGACTGAGCGGCTGAAAGCAATGCAGATGCACAACGAGGAATCAGCAGAAAGACGAGCAGATAGGCTTGAGAGAAAACGATTGAGAGTAAGGCAGTCGCGTTCTGCAGCAATCGATTTGATTCACTCTCAAAATAATGAACGCGACAGGGCAAGGGTAGCTGAAGCGCGTTTACAGCTTGCAGCAGATCAAAACCTGCAATACAATCGTCTTGCATTCAGATATAATGCAACTGTTGATTACAGCTCGAATCGCAATGTCGTTATTGGCCGGATACATCAGGTCGGCATATACTGTCAGGCTCCTTCGATTGAATCAGACGAAACTTCGGTCCGAGGAATATATCCATTTGCGGGATGCTGTGATGAATGACCGTAATACAACCAACGTTGGAAAGCTCACGATTTTGCCATCCTCATACATAGGTAGTCCATGCCACATGCAGACTTCTTTATCACCTTCACATGCAATCCAGCTTGGTACGAGATAGTGCAGGTGTTATTTTCTGGACAATCGTCTAGGATAGGCATGACATCACAGCCCGTGTTTTCAGACAACCGCTCAAGTCACTGATGGATTTCATTGTGAAACATGGAGTTTTTGGATCTGTGCGGTGCTGGATGTATTCAGTAGATAGGCAGAAGAGAGGATTGCCGCATGCGCACATACTGATTTGGCTGTATGATAAAATTACTCCAGACGAAATCGACGATGTTATGAGCGCTGAGATTCCACGGGCCGAGGTTGATACGGATTTGCATGAAGTTGTCACCACTATTGTCAAAATCATACAAAGCGCACATCAACGTTGAATATTGCAATTCCGTGAAATCAATTAAATATAACTGCAAGTACGTGAATAAAGGCAGCGATATGGCAGTTTTTGGTGTTCAGGCAGAAAATGGTGACAGCAATGCAGTACGAGTTGTCGATGAAATCTCTCAATTATGGCGAATTTTTTCGCTCCCAATTCATGAACGCTATCCAGCTGTAGTTCACTTGGCAGTCAATTTGGAGAATGGTCAACGTGTCTATTTCACAGAACTAAATGTGCAAGAAAGAGCCCTGAATCCGCCTAGGACAACTCTGACTGCCTTCTTCACCTTATGCCAGGAAGATGCTTTTGTCATAACCTTGATGTATTCAGAAGTGCCCTCTTAACCACAATATGCCACAGAGAAACGTGGCAGGGTACAGCTAGTAATATATAAATAAAGCTGATGTGTTTCTCTTCCAACTACCCCCGGGCTTTTTAATTCTAACCTCTTTGGGTTATAATTTCGTCTGCGACGTGGAAAATTTCTTTCTTTTTAGCATTGGTCCTTCGAGCCCGGCAATTTATTCTGTTATAGATAAGTACAAGTTTTCTTCCGTCACTTTCTCGGTGTCGGTCTTCAAAAGTGGTCCGAACATTAAATTTTGGTCGCACTGCTGCAAGATAAATTTTTGCTCGTGTCAACTCTAAGTTTGAGATATTCTGACTCAACGGTAGTTGAGAAATTCATATTTCTCTTCGTCTTCAATGGTCAAAGTATTTGCGTTTGTGTCCGTTTTGTGTGCGCCAACAAATTTTTCGCTTTTTTGTTCCCCATTGCCCATCAACTTGCCAACGCTCTAAGCCTAAGGTGCAGCTGGCACCGTCTCTGCTGCTGTCGTTGCTTCCGCTTATGTTCTTAGTTCTTCCTTTGACGTTCTTTGTTCTCAATTAATGCTTATGACGATTATTTTAACAAATTGCCATATCTCATTACAATTGGTCAATGCATTGAGCTTTAATCTTCTTCCCATCTTAAACGCGGCTGTCCTCGGTCGCAACGTACAAGAGTATCAGTCCGGGTTGTGTAGGCTTTTCCTGCATTTCTAGAAGGGGGGTTACGATTTCTGCTTACGTTTTCTTAGGAGTTCTGGGGCCATGCCTTTTATTACTACCAGGAGTATGATGGTAGCTAACAGAAACTGATCACTTTTGTGTTGTTGAGGTTTAGTTCTTTGACCATTCGAAGTGAGAGAACTTGTTCACGTTTCGTTTTTTCTACCATGAGTTAGAGGTTCAGGTTCGGCTATGTTGATTTCTAGGCAAGATGATAGGTTGAGCCAAATTGTTTCTACAGTCAGTGTGTGTGAGCGAATTTAATGAACTAAAGAGAGTACTGATAGAAGAGTTTTCAATCAGTACCTATAGCGCCGACGTGTATCGCCAGTTGCAAAGCATGAAGAAAAAGAAGAGCGAGACATTTCACGAATACATTTTACATTTACGTCAGATTGCCGCGGCAGGAAAGGTTGAGGAATCAGCGGTGATGCAGTACATCGTAAACGGACTAGTTGATGTAAAAAAACGAGTACAAGGCAATACTTTATTCGTGCAAGACGTTCAAATCCCTTAGAGAGCAATATGAAATTATAATGCAATTGGACGATAAGCATCGTAATTCGTGGGACTAGCGAAGTGCATCACCAAATAACCACCAAAAACGAGAAGAACTCCGTTTCAAGTGTGGTTGAGCAGAGCATAAAATCAAAGATTGTCAGTCTCCAACGAAGTGCTTCAAATGCAATGAAGGCTATATTGCTAAAAATTGTCCGTTTGTAGAAGCAAATGTTCGCAAGGTGGTTGACCAGAGCCGTTTCAAACTAATTTCCGTAAATGGTACAGAGATAAATTGCTTGGTCGATGCAGGATCGGATGTTTCACTTTTCACGAAGAAGATTGCTGACATAATTGAAATCATTGATATTTATAAAAGTGCATCGTTGTTGAGTGGTCTGGGCCAGAAAAAAACAAATCCTATTAGATTTTTCACCGCTGAAGTTGTTACCGACCAGTTATTCACGCAGCAAAAGTTTCTAGTCGTGCCCGATGACGTCATCGGTGGAGCCTTGTTAGGTCATGATTTTTTTCTTCTAGATAGTTCAAAAATGGCTTCAAATTGACGGGCTTGAGAGCTGAAGAAAAATAAGCAGATGTATTTGACTCCATTGTTTACAATATTATAGAAGCATCTTATTTGTTTACTGTTTCCCCTCAGTATAAAGAAGCAGTGACAAAACTCATCGAGTAAGTCCAGAGAAGGCTATAAAACCCTTCTAATCAGTGTCCAGTCGAGCTGAAGATCACTCCAGAACGCGTAATAAAACCATTTCATCAGTCACCATTGCCTTTGTCTGCAAGCGAAGCCGAGGCTGTTAAAACCCAAATAACTGAATGGTTGACCCAGGGAATAATACGTAAGTCATCATCGAACGTGGCCAGCAGAGTTGTAGTGGTCAAGAAGAAAGACAGTTCCTTTCGAGTCTGTATTGCCTACAGAAAACTGAAAAGCATGGTGTTGGCGGATTGTTTTCCAGTATTGTTGATGGAAGAAGTTTTGGAAAAACTACAAGAGGCCGCATTTTCCTCAACTCTGGATCTGGAAAATGGGGTTTTTCATGTAGCGGTGGCGGAGGCTAGCAGACCGCTTACTGCATTTGTAACAAAAGAGGAACTCTTTAAATTTAACAAAGCTCCGTTCGGATTTAAAAATTCACCGGCTGCATTTATCAGATTTGTTAATCTCATATTTTAAGACCTGATCAACGGCAATGTGATGTAGTTTTACGTAAACGATATTATTGTATACGCATCCGCAGCGGACGAATGCATGGAAAAAACAAGACGTGTACTAGAAACAGCAACGCAGTTTGAACTGAAGATCAAATGGAAGAAATGAAACTTCATGCAGTCCCGTTTACACTTTTTAGGACACACTGTGGAAAATGGAAAAATATGGCCAGACGAAGAAAAAACATCGGCTGTAAATAGATTTAAAACGCCAAAAAATATACGAGAAGTGCAATTATTTCTTGGTTTAACAGGTTTTTTTTCAGAAAGCTTATTCCAGGTTATGCTAACATTGCCCGACCGTTGACCAATCTCTCCAGAAAGGACGTCGAATTCCAAACAGGAAGTGCAGAACTGCAGCTTTAGCGGATTCTCTCCTGCGAACAGCACAAACTAACTGCACACCTGCACACATTTTTACTGCAGGTATTTGATGGGCAACTGCAGACAGTTTATTTCTGGAGTAAGAAGACGTCAGTTTCAGAGGCCGAATGACATGACATCTTAGAGGCGAAAGCGATCTATTTAGTGCTCAGAAACATCATGGGCATTCAATTCAAGCTTGTCACAGATTGCTCCACGTTTAAAGATACCACCAGGAAAGACGATATTCCGAGAGAAGTTGCAGCGTACGTGATATATCTACAGGATTTCAACTGCAATGTTGTTCACAAGCCAGGGGACAAGATGAAACTCATGGATCACATGAGTCACCATCCAGAGTCATTTTGGATTGTAACAGCAGAAGTAGCAGCACGCATCAGGAACGCACAAAAGAATGACGAATACAGTAAGGCAATTCTGGTCATTCTCATATATATCAAAATTTTAGGATGAAAGGCGATATTCTTTACCGAACAGTCGAAGGCAACGATTATTATTATTATTATTATGCTTATTATTGTTGTGCCTAAATCGATGGAAAAAGATATAATTCAAAAGTCTCATGAAGTCGGTTACTTTGCAGTTCAAAAAACAATTCATTCCGTAAAGCAGCAGTTTTGGATCCCTCACCTAGAGCGGGAGCTAACGAATTTTATAGCCAACTGTATTAAATGCATTATTTACAGTAAGAAGATGGGAAAGCAAGAAGGGCTATTGCACTGCATTGCCAAAGGAGATACCCCGTTGCACACACTAAATATGGACCATTTGGGGCCAATAGACGCCACATCAAAACAGTACAAATATATACTGGCAATTGTCGATGTATAGGGCAGGCAGAGGTTCTCTGGAGATTCACTGAATGTGTTTGGATTTCCGAAACGAGATGTCAGCGATCGAGGTTTTGCTTTTACATCTGGAGCATTTGAAGAGTGGCTGAACATCAACAAAGTGGAACATATTTGTTCAACTACTGGAGTATATCGTGGAAAAGGCCAAGTTAAGTATTAACTGATCAATCGTTTCTGTCATCCCCAAAGTATCTGCTGAAGAGTCTAGTAAGTTGGTCAAATTTGTGCCTCAGGTGCAAAAGGCTATAAACTCACAAGTAAATTCCTCAACAAAAATGTCGCTATTTAAACTGTTGTTTGGGATACGAATGTACAGCCTTGCAGAAGAGCGCTTGCAAGAAATCCTAAATGAAGAGTTTGACTCTCAGTTTAATCTTGAGCGACAAGAAATGCGAGAAACAGCTAAAAAGAACATTGAAAAGGCGCAGCAAATATTTAAGCGAGACTACGACAAAAAGCGCAAGCATGCTCACAACTACAGATTGGGTGATCTCGTCGCAATCAAGAGGACTCAGTTTGTCGCAGGAAGGAAGCTAGTCCGTATTTAGGAGCATATGAGTTCGTCCAAATTAAGCGAAATGGCCGGTACGACGTTCGCAAAGTAGCCCAAGTGGAAGAACCAAACGGAACCAGTACTATCTGCGATAACATGAAGCTGTGGAGGTTCGTAGCCTACAATGACGATGAGTTGGTTTCATCTGGGTCAGATGAGGATGAGCAGGATAGCCGAGTGTAAAGTATTAAGGTACAGTCGGACAACGGATACACATTTAATTTCGGTGTGAAGAGAAAGCAGAAGGAACATGGAGTAGTTGCAGAAAGGGAGTCATCAGAAGCAGTCGCATTTTCGGGAGTAGTTTTTGAATAAAATAGTAATAGAAAGCTTATTAAAGTCGTTTTAAGTTGAATATCAGTTTTCAAAGTTGCAAAGTCGTCTGAAGTTATTGTTTTAAGTTTCCAATAGTTTATATAATCCCGCACACCTTTGTTATATTAATGTCAGCATACTAATTCTAAATAAGCTATATAATACAAACTCTACATAAATCAGTGTTACGTACAAATTCAAACAAAACATTTTTCTTAACTGAAAGTGCCGGCTCGTAACTGCGCAACCTTCATTAGCTTATTATAAAATATTTTATATTTGGACAACGAGATATAGGTATTTAATAGAATTTTATATTAAGTATTAGACATCAGACCCGAAATATTATTTAATATGAAGCCCTGATTTTGAAATTGGTTTGACTCATATATTTGAAAGGGGTGATAAAGTAGTTTTTACAAAGTAAGGACCCATATGTATAAAATTTAAATATATTTCATTCTCGTTTCTATATTAATTTGACCGAAACCGGTCTATTTTAAGAATAGCACTCATGATCATGTTAACGTTTTCAATACGGACGGCCCTGCTGAGGATGGGCAATCATAGGCCAGCATGGCCCTTATATATCCGGATGTTGTTTTTCACAAGGACCTGGAAAATCTTACGCGGTGAAGTCCTTTTGGATCGCGGTAGTTTTAGAGAAGGCAAGTAGTTCACCTGGCGACCTCTTGGAGGCATCTACTAGTGATGCCAGTACTGGGGCACCTAGGTGTTTTACTCTTGCCTGCGTTAGGGCTGGGCACTTACAGATGAGACGTTCCAAGGTTTCGGTTGCCGTTGTTGGTGATGCCCAGCCTGACTGCATGCGCGGCAGTCAGGCAGTGACCCGTAATAATTTCCATTAATAGTCTGCAGTCTTTTCGGGATAGATGCAGTACGTAGTGGTTGAGTTTGTCATTGCGCTCTTTGCACATGATTTTAGATGTTTTGCTAGTCGCGGAGTTTCCTTTTCACCTGCTTTTTGCTAGTACGTCCGCTCGCCTCTCCAACTCGCTTTGGAGCGTTCTTAGAGAGACTGGAACGTTTTCTGTTCTATCGATAGCCAGTCCGACTCCTTCCTTTGCAAGTTCATCTTCGATTTCGTTTCCCTCTATGCCCTGGTGGCTGGGAGCCCAATAGATCTGCACTGACGTTGTCGTGCTCAGGATATCTAGTGCGTCCCTGCTTGCCAGTACCTTTTTTGGAACTGACCACTGACGATTTCATGGATCTAATCGCCGCCTGACTGTCTACGAATAAGTTTACCGCCTCACATGGGCGGGCTATTTCCTGTGCAAGCTCTGCCGCCTTCCTGATAACGAAGACTTCCGCTTGGTAGCTTAAACGACAACCTCGTCTCGGGGTCTGTACCCCGCTCCAACTCCTCCTTCCATCTTGGAGCCGTCAGTGTATATATTGTCTTAAGGTCCTATGAATGTTCATGTTTTCACATCAGGGCAAGTTCTAGGCGTCATGTAGTCAGGTATACTGCTCATGGTTCGACCAATTGAGCTGTGCCCGTATCTTTTTGTCGACATACTTCCTTCCGCTACTTGGCGTTGTGCAGCCTTTCCCGCGGTCAGTTGCGCGTGAATGTCTAGGGGATCAATTCCCATTATAGTCTCTAGAGCTTTTATAGGGGTTGACCTCTGCGCCCCAAATAAGCAGAGCAGTGCCTACCGCATATAGCGCAATGGTGGACTTTTTCACCCTCTCTAGTACATTGAGTTTCCATGCCAGCTTGCTGTCCAGTACAGTGCCAAGGTATCTGACTTGTGTTTTCGGGGTCAGCCTGGTTGTATTTATTTTTAGGGGGATCCATGGCGGTACCTTGTATCTCTTAGTGAAGAGAATGAGGTTTTATCCGCATTGATACTGAGTCCTACCTTGTCCGCCCACTCACATATCTCCCTGAGTGTTGATTCCATGATCGAGCTTAGGGTCGATGGACATACTTCCGTGATAATTATGCTTATGTCTTCAGCATAGGCTGTTATCTTTGGGGCCTTCCTCTCGAACCTTCTGATTAGGTCGTCAATCACTAGATTCCATAGAAGGAGAGACAGGACTCCACCTTGCGGCGTGCCTCTGTGCGCTCCTTTCACCATAAAAGCGGTGCCCCAATCCGCCGACTCCACTAATTTCCCTTTTGTATATGCGTGCTGGTTGGTTGATAGTGATCTGCCCACATCGTTTCTAATGTAAAGGTCCAGCAGCTTTTCAAGCGTCTTGAGTAGAAAGGAGGTAAGGCTTATCGGCCTGAAGTCTTAGGACTGACGTGGCTGCTCTTTCCTGCTTTAGAAAGGAAGACAATCCTCGAGGTCCTCGAGGTGCTGTTAGGGCCTCTTCGCTGCCCTCAGCCCACTGCCCGTTGTCGCGTTTGAGCTGACTCTATATGGTGGGTTGCTTTGAAAGCAACTTCCGTAGTCTAGCCGTTTCTGGGGCCGTCTCTATGATGGAGCAGAAGTTTCTCCAAGAGCTTCTTTGTACCCTGCGTATTTCCTTCTTGTCGTTCCTTAGCAGGATTTTGTATTCCTCGTTGATTATATCATCCTTCGCCTGCTTGCCAAGTTTGAAGAATTCTCTGAAAATATCGCGTTGGGGTGAGAGGTCCTTGTTTTACCAGGGTGGTCTGGTTTTTTTCTTACTTCTTAAAATCGGGCATGATGCGTGATATACCCTTTGTAATTCCTTTGAAAGGGTCTCTAAGGACTTTTCTTTGTCTTCAAAGGATTTTACTGTGCCCGGACTATTCGCGAGATTTGGAGAGATTATATCATTAGACTTACCCCAGTTAGTATGTGATCGAGTTCGAATTGGAACTGGAATTGGAATTGGAATTGGAATAGGAACTCTCCAAGACCTTCCAGTCTGATACCATTGTACCTTGTCCCGCTACGAGTGTTATATATAACAAGTTGTAAGAGGTGGGGCCAACAAAGGTGTGTTCTTCCCCAACGTTTGCTATATATAAATTAGTAGAAAGAATAAAGTCAAAAAGTGACGCACCTCTGTCGTTTATGTCGGGGCTTCCCCATACGCTGTAGTGCGCATTGGCGTATGCACCTACGATCAGTTGCTGGTCCTTTGAGCCGGGATCAACCTGATTTCTGAGTTCTTCCGGTGGAGCTGGCTGCTTCTTCTTGCTTTCTAGCAACTCCACAGTCATTTCGTCCGAGCTGTAATGAGACATAAGGTTAGGTTAAAGACCCTTCCGTACGAGTACGGCGGTTCTGTTTCTGCTTACCGATGGTGTGTAGAACGCGTTGTTAATTGAGGATTTTAGTCCGGCGACAGCATTGGCCGAGGCAATTCCTGGCTCTTGGACTAGAGCTACATTGCTGTATGGCAATTAGGCTTTCCGCTGACGCTACCTTGCTCTTATGCAGATTGAGCTGCAGTACCTTTTGGGATATGGGTACTGGGCTCAACTCCACTCACTACTATCGTCAGGTCACCGTTTTCCTCCTCTTCTGCCTTATCCAGCGTTAGTTCCTGGGCGGCGTCCACAATAGTTTCCAGACCTAGGTCTTTCTCCTTCAGGGTGTGGTCATCTTTATCCCCGGGATGGCGCTTTTTGAGGCGCAGGTAAACGCTACCCATGCCCAACGCCATCTTCACGAATCTGGGATACAGGATGTCCTCTGCCTCCTTGTTAATCTGGAGGACTACGCAAGACACCCCTCTTTGGGTAACGGGCTCGTAATGTGCAGTACCTTCCAGTCTGCGGTTGGGTTGTCGAAATTCTGACGCTGCAGCAGGTTCAGCGCTCGGTCGCCTTGGATAGCAATCGGGAAGAGTTCCTTCGCTTTTGGGATGATAGGATTAGCTCCTTGTCCACCACCTCCAGCTTGGCCCCGTCCCACAATGCTTCCATCTGGCCGACCGTTTGCGTCAGCCACTTTCTCTTCGGTTCATCCATACACTTTAGGATTTTTACCCATTTAGCCACCCGGCACCATCGAATGTGGGCATGAGCGCAACAGGGTCTTCCTCCATCCGTGTCACTAATGACTCATTGACTCATTGAGTCATTAGTCATCTCGGTCATCTTGCCACTCTCATCGCTCCTGTCAATGAGTGCCACGATCAAATGTCGTTTCCTCGCCTCACTGGCCTTCACGAGTTTCCTTCCCTTTTTCGTTTTCGCCTTCAAGGGGAGGCCTGCTTCCTTGGGCACGCGTTGCCACTTGCTTGCCGGAGTGCATTTTATGGCACTCTCGGCAGAGCGTTGCCGCTTGGTGGCAAGCATCTTCTCCACCTTGTTGGCGAAACCGGTCATTGATGCCATATTAGGAAGCTTGGCGAAATGCAGCCTGCTCTCCTCGATCCTTTACCTTTACCTTCTCCTCTTCAGATAGATTTTGTCCGGAGCCGACTCTGGATTTGAAGGGCAGCATTGTACCGCGCCTTAGCCTTCTTCCCCTCGATTGAACGCTTCGGCCCGTCCCTGCGCGAGGAGCTGGTGCTTGGTTCTGGCGAGCGAAGAAGGCTTTCTTCCTCCTCTTTCGAAAGCTGCACGCTCTCCAGGTTAGAGTCTGTATAGAAAACGGCACCCGTGCGGCTTAGCCTTCTTTTTGTCGTTATTTTGGCAGTAGCATTACAACTGACATGACCTGCTCCCGTCAAATCAGAGGTGTGACCGCTGGCGACACGCAGAGAGGATTGCTCCCCTCCGTGCCCACCGGTGGTAGCAGTCACGTCTTCCACCGACGTTTGGGCCGGTTGCTTCTCCTTTCTCCATCCCTGCGAAAAAATTGGTTTATTTCCGGGGAACCACCCACTTGCGTTTTATGCCTGCCACCAGGCACCTACAACCATGGCTAGTGATTCAGTTCCTCCAGCGTTTAAGCGGGAGGAATTGCATTACCCCGGACAGAGCATGCGGCACTGCATTACCATTGTACGGGGTAATACAGTGCCCATTGCCCAGCCGGCTCCCTCGTGGAGGATTTTTGCCAGCTCCATAAGCTTGTAATATGTTTTTTTTTTTCATGGCTTGCCACCACACCAAGACTCCATACAGCAGTGTCAGACGCACAACCCATGTGCTGCTTAGCATTTCCTTGGATGCGTATAGCGCAATGGTGGCCTTTTTCCCCTTTCTAGTACGTTGGGTTTCCATGCCGGCTTGTCTAGTACAGTGCCGAGGTATTTGACTTGTGTTTTCGTGGTCAGCCTGTATGTTTTGATTATTCTCTGCCCTCAGCCCACTATCCATCGTCGCGTTTGACTCTGAATGGTGGGTTGCTGTGAAAGCAACTTCCGTTGCCTTTTTTTTTCGTCTCTATGTTGGCGCAGAAGTTTCTCCAAGAGCTTCTTTGCGTAATTCCTTCTTGTAAGCCCTTAAGAGGACTTTGTATTTCTCGTTGATTATATCAGGGGCTTTTCAGGCATTCAGTACCTGAATCGATTGCTGCTCCGTTGGATTCTATGCTGAGGTCCGTTTCGGGATACTACGTAGAATTTCTCGAAAAAATCGAAAATATCTAGAGAACAGAATCCTATTAACATGAACTTAGTATTATATTTTCAACAGTTTGTGTACTTTTTATGTATTATAATTTTGTTATCTTATTTAACCACAGTTATTGATTTATTATAATTTTGTTGGTCAATCTGTAACAGAAACACAA
The DNA here is from genome assembly GCF_035046125.1 of Drosophila serrata. Taxonomy (NCBI): domain Eukaryota; kingdom Metazoa; phylum Arthropoda; class Insecta; order Diptera; family Drosophilidae; genus Drosophila; species Drosophila serrata. The sequence goes on along the minus strand of NW_028257141.1, from coordinate 38,324 downwards.
ATTGTTTAAAGACAAATTTATTGAATTAATTAAGTAAAAAATAAAGTAAGAAAAAGGTTGCCTCGCGAAGGCAAAATCAAATATCAAGCGAGCAAAAATTATAAATGTCCTAAAGGATTTACTAGAATGAACAATTTAAATGTAACAAATAAAAATAAAATCAGCTTGTAAAAAAGTCGAAGCTTCATAAAATTTTTCGAATCGAATTTTTATACCCTTGCAGGGTATTATAATTTCAGTCAGAAGATTGCAACGCAGTGAAGGAGGCACCTCCGGCTATATAAAGTATATATATTCTTGATCAGGATCAACAGCCGAGTCGATCTAGCCATGTCCGTCTGTCCGTCTGTCCGTCTGTCCGTCTGTCCGTCTGTCCTTCTGTCCGTCTGTCCGTCTGTCCGTTTCTACGCAAACTAGTCTCTCAGTTTTAAAGCTATATTAATGAAACTTTGTAGTTAGCCTTCTATATACTCTCACTCGTATATATGTCGGAACGGGCCGGATCGGACGACTATATCATATAGCTGCCATACGAATGAAAATTTTAACTTTTTCAGTTTTCAATAGAATTGGATAAAATTTGAGATATAGCCATTTTATATTATTCTACAATTTTGCAGAAAATTTTATGAAAATCGGACTACTATATCATATAGCTCCCATAGGAGCGATCGAGAAATTAATACAATTAAAAATTATAACTTTTTCGGATTTCAACAGATTTTCATCAAATTTGAGGTATAGCCATTTTATATTAGTCTTAAATTTTGTGTCAAATTTCATGAAAATCGGACGACTGTATCATATAGGTGCCATACAAACGATCGTTTGATGTAGAGGAAAAATGCAAATCTGTGAATGTAAAACTGCAAATATAATATGTATAGGTGAATGAAATGAAAGCAGGTATTACTTCATTGTTTTTTAACACAAATATATATAATTTATATTGTATGGATTCCTATTCATAGAAGTTCTATCTGCAAGGATATATATACTTCGGCGTGCCGAAGTTAGCTTCCTTTCTTGTTTTATTTATTTTTTTCTACATCTCTCTTAGTGAATTTCATCATGAGCCGAGCAGCGACGGCGTCACCATAAATTACCCCACTGAGCGCTCATGGTGAATTTAATCATGAGTCGAGCAGCGATGTCGGCATCATGAATTACCCCGGCCACGCATAAATAAAAACGAATGAGCACTTTACATAAACGGGTTCGCATGAAAGTCAGCATGATTATGGCTAAAAAGTCCAACTGAGGATTCTCTTTCTCCTTTTTGGTGAGATGCACGCTCGCCAGGTCCGAGTCTATGTCGACGACGGCACCCGTGCGGTATACCTTGGAATAACTAGTATGACATGCTCACATCATACTAAAAGTGTGATCGCTGGCGACACGCATAGAGGATTGCTCCCCTTCGTGCCCGCCGGTGGTAGCAGTCACCCCTTTATTACTGCTTTATTTCTGGTGAACCACACTCTTTCGTTCTTGCCTGCCGCCTGCCGCCAGGCTATATAACATTTTCGTCAATATTTATGGGATAGACAATTTGATGACTTTACTGATTGCAACTCACCTCAGCAACAAAAAATAAACGGGAGCCCCCCCAGGGTGCACAGATTGTTACCGTATTTAAAATTTTATTTATTTATTGTACAGTATAAGAAAGGCAAAAAAAAAGTCTTATTTATTACTTTTCGATCAATCTTGCTTTATATTTTGGCTTATAATTTGATTGCAACTTCTTCTAAACTAACTGAACTAACTGAACTAACTTGTAACCTTGGCAGAAATATCTAGCAATTTTAGCGGAATAACGAAAGTATTTTGAAATAGTCAACATTGAAAGTAAATTAAAAAAAAATTCCATTACTGCGGACGTTGCAAAAAATTACGAGGTAAGAGCAGTAATTTTATAAAGGAAAATTCACAGAAATGGCAAGACTTGATCTTTATCGTTTAATTGATGAATTTTTGGATGGTCTGTAAAAAACTAATTTCTTGGATGTTGATGCACTAAGGTCAGTACATTCAAGTGGCCCGTATGACACCAGGCACGTGCCTGTTTGGGTTAGGTGTTAGTAGGCGCGATGGAAAATATAGGACAGAATACGAGGAAATTAACTACCGGCGTGCTGCCAGATTGTTAGCTTGCATGCTTACTTAGTGTGTTAGTATTAAAGATTTTAATTTGGGAAGGGTATCTACGTTAGAGATTAGTGTGTACAAATCATTATAAATTGCACATAACACTCTAAAAGGTTCATGCAGTTCGAAGGAGATTCTACAGTGGCGCAACACTAATGGGATATAGGATCCAGTAGTTCTACATGGTACGTGGAAATTGAGCTGACTCAACAAGTCAGGACTTTCCACATCACCATGGATATGGTTAAAAATAAAGGTTATTCCTAGCATCGTTCTACGATTGGCTAAGGACGGCAAGTTTATTAATAGGAGTCTATTAGAGTAGGAAGGCAATCTTTGGTTTGCATCCCAATTTAAACCGCGTAGAGCGAAACGTAAAAAGTTCTTTTGAACCGACTCAATGCGTTTACTATGGACGCCATACTGAGGGCTCCAAACGCAGCATCCATATTCTAAGACAGGACGAACTAAAGAAGTATATAAGGATTTATTGACATAGGGGTCATTGAATTCCTTCGACCACCGTTTAATAAATTCAAGCACACCCCTGGCTCTATTCACCATAGACGTAATATGATCAATAAAGTCAAGTTTTGGGTCCAACCGGATGCCAAAATCATCAACAGAATTAATTCTTTCCAAAGAGCAGCAGTTTAGTGTTTAAGAAGCAAGCTTGGAACCGACACGAGAGAATGTCATTAGCTTGCATTTCGAGCCATTTTAGTTTAATAAGTTTCCACGGCACCAAGTTTGAAAATTATTGAGATTTGTTTGCAAATCCGAGTGGCAGCCGACGTCATTGTATTGCACGCAAAGCTTGACGTCATCCGCGTACATAAGCACTTTGGAGTTAGTCAAGACTTTGGGCAGGTCATTTATAAATAATGTAAACAATAAGGGTCCCAAATGGCTTCCTTGCGGAACGCCAGATGTAACCCTTAGAACATTGGATAAATTATACTTAAAGAGGACATTTTGCGTTCTGCCATTCAAATAACTTGAGATCCAATTAAGAAGATCACTTGGAAAACACCCATTAAATCGAGTTGTCTAACGAGGAGAGTGGTTAACAGAGACAAATGCTTTATTGAAATCAGTATAGATTACATCTGTCTGAAAATTATTATGGAAGCCATTTATAATATATGAAGAGAGCTCAAAAAGATTTGTTGTTGTTGATCTTCGCTTTGTAAAACCATGTTGACATGCAGAAATAACTGATCTACAAAGGTGCTGTAAGTGAGGGGTAATAATGTTTTCAAATAATTTAGGGATAGCCGACATCTTAGAGATTCCTCTATAATTGCTGGCATCCAATTTCCTACCTTTTTTGTGGAGAGGAATAATAAACGATTCCTTCCAAATGATGGGAAAGTAGATAAGGTTAACAATATCAGAAGGGGATACCACAGAGCGTCGGCACAATACCTGAGAACACAGCCAAATAAACTTGCTTGACACGATGAAGATCTAAAAGGAAAGAGCTTTCGTTTAAGCAAGGACAGAAATTTACGTTTGATTTCGATATATTGTAGGAATAAGTCTGGTGTAAATACGAAGAGTTTGAATAAGTTGTTTGAAAAAACTTCGAAAATAGATCGGCTATTGCCTGATCATTATTTACGGTAGTATTTTCAATTGAAAGCGAGGAAGAATTTGTTTTAGGCTTACGTTTAGTGTTAACAATATTATAAAACTGTTTTGGGTCCAGTGAGAACTGGGACCTACAACGAGTTAAATAGTTTTTAAAACGCAGTGTTTTTTTTTTAAACTCGTAGGATCAGCACGGTAAAGTTTGACCGAGCTGATAAATAAGTTGAAGGGCCAGATTCAGATCCGGTCAATTTAAATTTAGCATACAATCTAGATTTTTTATTCTTAAGCCGGCTCAACTCTCTAGTAAACCGGATAATATAACGGTAACAGTAAAAAATGAATTCATGGCACTGTAAAAGATATCCACCTCAACTGCCATGTCAGTGCACGTGTATAGATCAGACCAATTGAACTCACTTATAAAATTATTCAACCGTTCAAAGTCCGTCTTCCAAAAACATAGGACTTTTTTGGCTGGACGGTCAGAAATATTCTGTAGGTCAGACCCAATATCATGAGTTACATCGAGAGGCGCCACCCTGGCTAAACTGACTCTCGCAGGATCAGAGACGAAACAAAGATCGAGCAAGCGCTGTAAGGAATTTCGCACATGGTTGATTTGAGACTGCGAGATGTCGAACGAGCCAGTGATAAAGTCATGTTATGTAGAAGTAAGCAGACTATTGGTGGAATTATTTGAGCACCAAATAGCACTAGGGTACTAAAATAACCTAGAACTACCTACTGTTCTCTATCCAAAAGTCAACTGGAAACCATCTGAATAGTGGAAAGATGGTTCCACACAGCTGGAAAAACTTCGGAGCTCAGAATCTCCAGGTTTTTGTAAGCACAGTAACCTAAGAAGCAAACGAAAGAATACAAGTTGGGAAGCTTACTACGTAAGCCTCTTGCATTTTGATAGGAAATACTTAGGGAGTAGGTTAGTTTTTTGGGTCGGGATTGGAAGACGTAGAAGGCGCAGTGGTATCATCAGGCCTGGGAAGAGTTATTCCTACAGGCCGCTTTTTCTTTTTCTTCTCTTCGAACTCCTTAACAACAACGTACCGTGGCCAGAAGTTGGTAGATCAAATGGTGTTAAAGAGTTCGTTGGGGACATTTATTTTAAAATATGAAACTTCCCAAGCGTAAAAAATTTAAACCTTTCTACCTTAATCTTTATTTTATCGGCTCTGTTGTTGCCACGTATAAAGGGAGAACATCTTCCGATGTTTGATCAGGGGAGAGCCGCGAAACAAAAATATGTCTCATTGGTGGCATATTGGTTATCTGCCGTGCCATTGTCGTCCGGTATTCCGGGCCTAACACCCTGGGCAGATATATCGGTATACACAGGACTTTGAAGGGTCAATATTTGCGATCCCCCAGGGGACAAAACAGAAATCGCCGGCGGTACGGGCACTCCCGCTGCTCATTAGGGTACCGAATCTGTTCTAGCGCTTGATCTCAGCACTCTTGGAATTAATGCTGAGGTCGAGGGCTGTGTCGAGGGAGGCTGGAAATTTGAATCATCTGTGTTTTAGGGGCGAGAAATATATATGTTTATAATAAAAAGACGAAGTAAAGGGTTCTATCATTACATTCACGTATACATTTTATATTTATAGTTTTACAGTTACAGTTCACAGTTCTGCATTTTACTCTACTCCACATTTTACTCTTTTACAATATTAAAAGCGAAAAATATAAATAATAGAAATTAACTATATTTCAAATTATATGAAAATACATATATGTTTAAATCTGAAAAACCTATTTTTTCTAAAAAATAGCTATATGATATATTTGTCTGACCAGCCCGATTCGACTTATATACAAGTAAGAGTTTTAAAGATAAAGATAAAGATAAGATAAAGAGTATAAAAAAGATAGAACAATTATTCTAAATTAAATTCTTAATTTGAATAGATACGTAAATAATTTTGATTTGAAGAAAGCAAGTCGATGAATTACTCTTTGCCAGCCTTGGTATAGGAGCATCTGTCTTCATCATTGGGAAGGCAAACATTCAAAGTGGCCTGCCTTCCGCTCTCTGTTGTCATATTCCCTCTGCTTTAGACATGTAAGGTTCCCTCAATACAGCAATATCTGTTCTACTCAAAAGCCGTAGGAGACAGTTGATCTTGGGCAGCTTTGCAGTAGATTTAGTTAAGTGACAGAAAATAAACCATACTGTGTATTTTTTGATGGTATTACATTTGTATGAGTGTGTTCAGGCCATTCAGTCATTCGACGGAATCTTTAGAAAGTGTGGTGTGTTACGACTGATTTGCAAAGTCATTATAAAAATTTTAAAGTAAAGTTGAAGCGCGTTGCAGCGTATTGTAAAGTAACGATATCTTAAATAATTTTAGAATATGTTAAAAATTTCGGATTAGTGTTGTTTGTCTTATTATTACCTTATTTATTTTCGGTGACTCGCCTCATTAAGAAAATATTCTCTGTTGGGTCAGAAATGATTCGATCTCCACTTCGCGCATGTTTTAGTATTATTTTACCATACATTATTACTATATATCTTCGCAATATGATTAACCCAAAATGGAACAATTTCTTTCGTTTTAGGAAATGCGAAGACGATTAGAAACGATAACAGTTCAAGGTTTGGTAAATTTATGCAAGTATGTTTTGATGATAACAACTGTATAAAAGGATGTATTATTCAAGATTACCTGCTTGAACAATCTCGAATAACTTTTCAAAGTGAAGGGGAACGAAACTATCATGTTATGTATCAATTGGTGGCTCAGGGGCAGAAAAATGTTGACATGGCACAAGCCTTATATTTAAAGCCACCTGAATTTTATAAATATCTTAATACTTCGAAGACTGAAAAAATAGACGTGAATTTGGAATCAACTAAGTTTAACGCTCTAACAATGGCGTTTACGGTTCTGCAAATTCCCCAGTTTGTAATAGATGGTGTTTTTAAAGTTTTAAGCTCAATACTTTGGTTAGGTAATATTGAATTTATGGATATTGACGGAGAACGTTGCGATTTTTCGAAGCCTGACCAGGAAGCTGTTTCCAATGTCTCTCAACTTCTTGGACTTAAAATATGTAATCTGAAAAAGGTCCTATTGATTCGTCAAATAAATGTTAGAGGAAATATTACTGAAATTCCTTTAAAAATGCAAGAGGTAAGTGTATTTAATTATTTTAAGTATTTTAAGAACGAAATATCGGGGACTCTCTGTGGTCAGGGTTCGGGGTAGTGAAAAATATTAAATTTTGCGGCTATCTCTGTTATTAAATATAGATTATTGATCTAATGTGTTTCACTTTAATTCTAATATTTTATCATTGCACTGCTGTATTGAGATGAATCGAGTGCTGCTACTGCTTAACCTTTTTCATAATACTATGTAGCAACTTCAACATTACATATATAAAATTAAGGGGATCTGTAGGACTTTTAAGGATAACTTACGTTCTTCTAGTTGGATTACGAGTGGTTTAGAAGGTCTATTGCGGGTGCGGGTGATTGCCAGGCAAAGATTTTCACTTGTACTTTGTTTCAGGATAGAAAACTGTCTGGAGCTGGGGCGGCTTCATGTATGATCCCTGGTTAAACATTTTCCCTTTCAGGTTTTTTTTTTTTAACGAAGTACATCGATGCTATTAAGGTTCTCGAGACTATGTGGGCCATTTGGCATTGCGGCATTTACATTTTTAAGTCACACAGTTTCGAGAACCTTAATAGGATCGATATCTTCCCAGACACATGATATTGTATAGCAAAATGTATGCTCTACGAATATACCTGGTGGATTCTAGGTCTGGAAACTCTTCGAATTGGATTGCTCGTTGACCTTATCTAGAGTTAATTGCCATCCTAAATGCATCAAGCATTGCCATCCTATACGCCTTGTGTATCATTGAAAGACAACGAGTCATCCCATTACATTGTATCATCCGATATATATGTTATATAGTATTCCAGTTTTAATATTATAGGTTTTTATTACATCCGACTTCATGTCATGGCTAATTAATTGGACCACGATTTTCAATTTTATTATCTCGTTGCTTTTCAGCTAATTATAAGTTATTATTTATAGATCTAAACAAACCTTTGTTGTTCTGCTTGTTATCGTTAGAACTATAGGAATTGGATTTCGTTATGGAAAATCCAAATGAGCCATACGGATACCTTTCTACATTCAACAACAAAATCATCAACATATATCAAAATAGGCTAAATAGACGTGTGGTATTGTGACTTTTTAGGAAAGCAAATATCTGGTTTAAAAATTTGCCATATAAATGCTCAAAGCTTGGCAAGAAAAATGTAAGAATTTAGGTACTGCTTTATCAACTCAGACATAGATGTAATATGTATTCTGAAACATTGAATGTCCCGAATATCAGTGATGTCTTAATTGAATGTGACGGCTATAACATGTATCATTCTGATCGTTAAAGTTAAAATTTGAAAGTAAACATTCTGCTTTCACCTCGGTAGAATATATAATTGTAGAAATTACATATAAGTTGCAACAGACTGCAAAACTTCTGATTGGTGCGCGTATCGGCCAAATTATAGGACCAATTACGAAAATTCTAGCAGGAGGCTTTAATAGTGATTCAATAAGAGAATCACACACATTGCAAGGGTTAAGTGTACTGAACATTTCTTCTCCGACGCGTTTATGCAACACTCGCAGCCCATAACTAGATGTATTCTTTTTGACTAATGTTGACAAAGTAGTTTTATATGACCTAATTTTTCTGACATTTGCAATCGAATATTTATATTATAACCATACCATAGTTTTTGGGGACTTGAGAAATAAAAATTATGAACATTAAAATGACGCCTTTAATTGCTGTAATTGAGAGAGGCTATGTTTACACACAGAATTGGATGATTTAGTAAAGCATTTTCAGGATAATATAAGTAACTTGTATTACAGCTGCGTTCCAGTTCGTAGTAAAAGAATTCGCGCATTGGAGAAACCATGATTTCATAATGGCATTCCCAAATCAAATAGTGACTACACCCTTATATTATTACTTCCTTACCAAATAAATCAATATCTCACTGACAATGAATTGCTAAAAAATAATCAGTATGGATTTATAAGAAACCCGAAGCTGTACCTCAGCTATTTAAAAATTTACTGACGATATAAGGAAACAAGTAAACGATAACGATGTGAACAGGAGTGGGCGGTCCATCCAAACACGGTGCTCTGGGCGACGGGGAACCCATTCTCCAATCTCAGGAACCCCTGTTGGATCAGCTTTGGAAAAAAGTCAGAGCCCAACACGAGGGAGATTGTCGCTGGGCGATGGAACTGGCGATCAGCGAGGCGGATGTCGTCAAATATCGGCCTGGTGGCGTCGCTCAGAGTCCGTGTGGTAGTTCGGATCTTGAGGCTGGGATCGATCTTCAGAGTCACCTGGATGTTGAAGCTACCTGTCCGGGACCGGATGGTCGCCGAGCAGACGTCATCTCCTGCCTCCACTGTCGGTAGACGGTACGCCGCCGCCAGCGACCGATCAATGAAGCTGACCGCCATGCACGTGTCAATCATGGCCCCCATCTCAAAGGTCGTCGTCCCGGTATCCAACACGACGCAGGCCGTCGGGAGTACGTAGACGACCTTCTGGTGCAGCAACGCTGCCACAGACGAGGACGGAGTGGAGGCCGTAGGACGGGTTGACTCGATGGTTGGCGACGGAGACCTGGAGATGGTCATCGCGGGCGGCCGTGGATCCGTCCTCCGAAGTGGAGCAAATTGGTGCGCCGTATATGTGTAGCAGCGTGTGGTGGCTTGCGCGACACTTTTTGCAGCCATTGGTGCTGCGACACGTGCCCTCCGAATGGTGGTGGGCGAGGCAGTTCGAGCAGTACTTGTTGATAAGCACTGCTTGAAGGCGCTTTGTTTTATAAACCTCTTGCATTTCCGGAAAAGGATAGATTCCCCGACAGACTCGGCAGCAGTAGGATTGAATATCCAAAGATACGGTGGTTCGAGGACGCGGCACCATGATGTCGAAATGTTCTGCGAGGGAAAAAGAAAAAAAACTTTAGTCGGAGTCGATAGTGATAGGATGACCTTGTGGACGGGACGTTTTATTGTACCGCGCACCGTACGGATCTCCACCACTCGAACTCGGCCGTTGGCGGCCGGACAAATCAAAACGCTTCTACTGAGTCGCCATTCGTTCGATGTCAGATTATCCTCCTTGACGACTACCATATCGTCGATTTGGAGATTCGTGGTTGGAAATTGCTACTTATTGAGTTTGTGAAGCTCTTTTAGATACTCCTCTTTCCATCGTGCACTAAACTGCTGGTGTTGGGCCTTCAAATGTTGCCATCGATTCAGTATCGATTTGGCTTCGCCTCTTATCTCAGGCTCAGCCATTGAAAGTAATGGCCCTCCAATCAGGAAATGCCCTGGTGTGAGGGCCAGCAAATCGGATGGATCTTCGGACACTGGGGAGAGGAGTCGAGAATTGAGGCAAGCTTAGATCTTCGCAGGAAGCGTCGCAACTTCGTTGAATGTGTACTTGCGGGTAGCCGTGGATTTTTAGAAAAGATTTGTAGGAAGTCCCTTGAAAACAAAGCTGCTGCCCCAACAAAGGTCTTGCCGTTATCCGAGTGGACCCGCTGAGGACGACCGCGCCTAGCTAAGAAACGAGCAAAGGCTGCTAGGAACTTCTCGTTTGTAAGATCGGAGGCGGGTTTCAAATGAATGTCCTTAGTGGAAAAACACACAAACAACATACGTATCCCTTGGTAAGGAGACATGCTCTCCCGGTATAGTTCCTGATCTCAAAAGAACCGGCATAATCAATGCCCATTTAGGTAAAGGTCCTGGAGAAGGTGACTCGGTCTCTCGGAAGATCACCCATCAGCTGTGGAGTTGGAGTTTCTTCTTGTAGATCGTGCAAACCTTACACGGATTCACCACAGCCTTCACTAGAGTCTTGATTTTGGGAATCCAATACTTCGATCGGATCAGGCGCACAATCAATTGACTGCCGCCGTGGAGGGTAATCCGGTCAGTCAATTGGATGAGAAGGAGAGCCACCTACAGTCGTAGGGCAGAAGGATTGCATGGCGCTCATCATTCTGCAGGGCTTTTGACGCAGTGACGCGCCCACCTGCTTTTAGAAGGCTGTGTTGGTCAATGAACGATAAAAGTTTAAGATTGGAGATGGCCCACTGAAAGGGGACATTTCTCTCGCAAGCACTTGTGCTCTTGGCCGTATGCTTTACGCTGCGCAATGTAAATCAGCGCTCTTTCTGCCACTCGGATTTCTCACTTGTGAGTTGTGAAGTGGGCGAGATTGAGCCCTTGCGGCAGCGCTTAAAGAATGTGCTTTGTCCAGCTTCGAAAAACGTTCCATAAACTCGTCAGAAGGGCCCTTACTAATATGCAGCCTGACCACCCGCTTAACGATTGTTAAGCTTAAACAAATTCAGTTCTTAATCCAACTCAAAACAATAAAGATTATTTTTTAATGAAAAAATAACCAATAATCTTTAACTGGCGCCCGAACAGGGACCTGGTTCTAATCCTCGAAAGGTGCCAAGTTCCGCGTCTCGCGTCGATCGGTAAAAAATCCCGACGTTTCGGTAAAATAATTCCACCTAATACGTGATGAGTGAAATCAAAACAACGCGAACCGGAGGAGCGAAAAAAGTCGCTACCCCTAGTTTAAAGGACTTGTACCTGGAGGAAAGACCAGGCCAGAAATTATCGCCGTGATCCCTTTAGTATCCGTTCAGAGCGAAAAGGTATAGAGGAGGCCATCATGGATGGAGATCCGAGAAGCCTTCTCCACTTCGTTTAAGGATCACAGACCATACGTGACGCTGATAAAACAACTGGAAGAGACGCCATACTCAGGGAGAATCTGTAAGTTCATCCAGATGCTGGAAACGCAGCATCGTAATATCTTTGATAAGCTAGAATTAGAACGTAACCCTGTAATTAAGAGCAACTATTCTGATATGTTTAAATGGACCATCAAGTCTACAATTGATAAGAAAATACCAGATAGAATGTACATGTCGTTGGCTCGTAAGGATATTGACACTATCCCAAAGCTAAAACAAGCCACCATGGAACTTGGTCTTTATGATGCAAATCCTGAAGACATTTATTTTAAAAATCAAAAATTCAAAAATAAGAGAAACAAAAATCTAGGTAATAATCAAAGATATTACAACAGCAAACACAATACAAATTCTTACTATTCGTCTACGTATCAAAATAATAATCAAGCCAGTAATTCGAATCGAAATACCCAGAATCGTAATCCAAGTAACCCTACTATTGTTGACCCGCAAGTATATCACATTTTTAGGAATAAGTTAAATCAAGCTAGGCAGAATAACCCATTGAATCATCAGCCCTTTACTTACAACCCGTGTAATAAGACAAGGAGAAAGTAGTAGTGGACAGACCACAATGGATGAAAAGGTACATTTTCATCAAACTGCCTCGGAAACCTCGGACACGGGAGAAGAGGAAGGGTCAGTCAATATGTTAAAATTGCATATCAGAACAATCTTTACAAAGGTATGATTGACAGAGGTTCGTCCATCAATATCATTATAGAAAACTTTGAAATCTTAAAAGAAACTAAAGAAATTAATTAAGAAATAATTAAGGACCCAATAAAATTAATCAAAAGCATAATGATTAAGCCTAATGTAATATGTCCGTTTGAAAAAAATGCAATATGCATAAATTCTTTCAAAATTATAATTTCCTGTTAGGTCGTCAATATTTAGAAGATACCAAAGCAAAGATTGACTATGAGAAGGAGACTGTAACCTTAGGTTCAAAAACCTATAAATTCAGGTATGAGGAGAAAAAGGGCGAGACCGCATTAACAAGATGCCTTGACCCAAATAAAAAGGATGAAACCTCACTAGCAAAGTGTCTCAGTCCAAAAGCAAAAAAGGTTAACACCAAAACAAAACAAAAAATGGAGAAGACCGCACCCCTGAAGTGCCTTACTCCTAAAAACAGTAAAGTTGCAGAGGATGCAGATGCAATGCAATCCGATCCCACATCCATTGCTGATGAAACAATCAATAACGAATTTCGCGAATGTAACGAGTTTAGACTCGAACATCTCAATGTTGAAGAAATGGAATGTTTAAAGAAGGTCCTATACAAATATAGAGACATTCAGTACAGAGAAGGTGAGAATTTGACTTTCACTAATATTATTAAGCATGTTATCCAAACTCAGCATAAAGACCCGGTTTATCGCAAACCATACAAATACCGCCAAAGCGTTGATCAGGAGGTAAACAAACAAATTAAAGAAGTTATAGAGAAGGGCATTATCATAATCAAAATCTCCCTATTTTCCACCTATTTGAGTAGTCCCAAAGAAGGCAGACGCCACAGGTAAACGAAAATTCAGACTAGTAGTTGACTATAGGAATCTCAATGAAATAACAATAAATGATAAGTTTCCGATACCAAGAATGGATGAAATACTTGACAAATTGGAAGATGTCAGTATTTCACTACTATTGATCTTGCTAAAGGTTTCCATCAAATTCAGATGGAGGGAAAATCTATTGCAAAGACAGCGTTTTCAACCAAACATGGGCACTACGAATATACCCGCATGCCCTTTGGCCTTAAAAATGCACCGGCAATTTTTCAGGGATGCCTGCATAATTTTTTGGAAAATTTAATCTACAAGGATTGTTAAACTCCTAAACAAATAAAATCATTTTTAGGAATATGTGGGTTCTATCGCAAGTTCATTCCTAACTTTGGTAAGGTAGTTAAACCTATGACCATAAAGTGGAAAAAAGGAGCGGTAATTGATACCAAATGCAGAGATTATGTAGAGTCATTTGAAAAACTAAAGGTATTGATAACTTCAGACCCGATTTTAATCTACCCTGATTTCTCAAAACCCTTTTCCCTAACACATGACGCTAGCAATATAGCAATCGGTGCTGTTTTGTCACAAAACCATAAACCCGTATGTTACGCAAGCAGAACGCTAAATGAACACGATATAAACTATGGTACTATCGAAAAGGAACTGTTAGTTATAGTTTGGGCAACTAAATATTTTAGGTCATATCTAGTCGGATGGCCATTTGAAATATTAAGTGACTACAAACCACTGGTGTGGCTTAACAACATAAAGGAACCTAATATAAAACTGCAAAGGCGGTAAATCAAATTGAATGAATTTGATTACAAAATTAAGTATCTTCCAAGCAAAGAAAATGATGTAGCGGATGCTCTTTTCTGCACAGTAATAGAAGAAGCCATGGTTGACGAATTTTCTCACAGCATGGATGCAACAATTCATAGCGCTGCTGAGGATAACTTAAATTACATCTCCATCACCGAAAGACCACTAAACTATTTCTCTAGGCAAATAGAGATAGTAAAAGGAGAATCAGACACAGTTAACACGAGTCATTACTTTCAGAAATTAAAAATTAAAATCATATATAAAGAAATGACGATCGACTTAGCTAAAACCCTCATCCAGGAATATTTGTGCACAAAGAAAAGCACTCTTTATTTCCCAGATGACTTCGACTTTCTGATATTCCAAAGGGCATATATTGGAATCATAAGCCCTAATTGTTTCACAAAATTGTTTCGATGTACTCAGAAGTTAACGGATATTTTAACATATGCAGAATTTAAAGATTTAATCCTAAAGAAACATAAGAAACTTTTACACCCAGCTATAGAAAAAACCATTAATTGGCTTAGAGAAGAATATTACTATCCTGACAGTCAGAAACTCATTCATAATATAATCAATGAATGCGAAGTATGCAACATAGCTGAAACTGAACATAGGAATACGAAACTTGTATTCGAAACGACACCCGAAGTCCTAAACGCTAGAGAAAAATATATATATTCATTTTCAACTAACAGGGAACCAAATCTTCCTATCTTGCATAGATGTCTATTCGAAATTAGCTACCCTTATTGAAGAGAGATTGGTTAGATGCAAAAGGAGCCCTCATGAAGATATTTAATGACATGGGAAAACCGCAAGAAATAAAAGCAGATAAAGATTCAGCGTTTATGTGTATAGCATTGCAAAACTGGCTAAAATCAGAAGGCGTAAATATAACAATTACAACAAGTAAAAATGGTGTATCTAATATAGAAAGATTTCAAAAGACAGTGAATGAGAAGCTCAGAATTATAGGTAGTGAACAAAATATAGAAGATCGATGTAAAAAATTCGAAACGATCCTATATGTTTATAATCATAAAACAAAGCAAAATACCACTAAAAAAACTCCAGCAGATATTTTTCTATACGCAGGAAGCCTCGATTTTGAAGTACAACAAAATAAAATCAACAAAATTGACAATCTAAACAAAAACAGACATAGTTTTGAAGTCGATACAAAATATAGGCAATCCCCATTAGTCAAAAGTAAGGTGATCAACCCATTTAAAGAAAAGTCAGATTAGACAAGTGGACGATAAACACTTTGAGGAAACAAATAGAGGGAGGAAAATCGAAAATTACAAGTCCAAATTCAAGGAACAAAAGAAGACTAACCAATGTAAATACGATAATTCCAGACCCATCGAAGAAGATTAAGAGATGCCTCGTATTCCCCGTAATGATTATATGTCTGGCAATAATCATTCTCATCACCATAGTCCAAGGCAGTAGCATAGAAGTAAACACACTTAGTGCTAAAAATGGATACCTATTATTCCAAACAGGAGTTAGGGAAATACCCACAACTTACGAAAATCAATACTTAATCATAAACATAACTAAGACCATGCTAATGTTTGAGAATTTATTGGATGAGGCGAAATATTTTCCCGATGTAATCCAAATAGATTACTTAGTCAAAAAACTAAAAAGGGAAATAAACGGTTTGAGAATAATTAAGAGAAACAAACGAGGTCTGGTAAATATTGTAGGAACAGCGTACAAATATTTATTCGGTACCCAAGATCAGGATGACAGAGATTAGTTAAAAGGCAAAATCAATAACTTGTCAGCAAATTCCGTTCAGAATCACGATTTGAATATGATTATAGATGTGGTAAATAGCGGGATAGATATCATCAACAAATTCAAAATAGAACAGGAAAAATACCAACAGGTGGCAGTACTTATTTTTAATTTACAACAATTCACTGAATATATTGAGGATATAGAAATGGGTATGCAACTCACAAGACTGGGAATTTTTAATCCGAAATTACTTAAACACGAAACATCCACTTGACTTCAAACAGATACAAACGGAGTTTTAATCATTTCGCATGTTCCTAGCGAAATAATGAAAGTCCGAATATTCAATATAGTCCCATATCCTGACGAGTCCATTTAAATCCTTACCGAATCTGTATTTGATAAGTTTTATATTAACGAAGATCAGGTCTATAACACACATACAGATAAACCAATTTTCGACAAATGTTTGGTAGGAATTATTAAACAAGAACCAACTGAATGTAAATACACTAAAGCACACAAAGATTTTCAAATCAATTATGTAGAACCAAACATATTAGTCACCTGGAATATTCAAAATTGAATCAACAATAGAGTTTGTATACAAGGAAACAACATTATTAAAATAAAGAATTGTACTATGCAAATCTATATATATAAAAATGCTCTGTTCGTGTCTACATCCTTCATAGACTTGAAAAGTTCTGAACCGTTTAAGCTCAAATTTTTACGCAACATGCGTTGAGGTTCCAGCTCGGTTATTGACTACTTTTTATGTTGATAGTTTATCTGCGGTTGCAAATATATCAATTTTTTTAGCGTTTCCCCGTACCCCTACTGCTGCGCCCTCTACAGGCAGCCAGCTGAATCAAAGCATTTCCTGTCAAACATTCAAAACATATTGAAAGAAGAAAGTTGAAAAGTTCTGAACCGTTTAAGCCCAAATTTTTACACAACATGCGTTGAGGTTCCAGCTCGGTTATTGACTACTTTTGATGTTGATAGCTTATCTGCGGTTGCGAATATATCTATTATTTTAGCGTTTCCCCGTGCCCCTACTTCTGCGCCCTCTACAGGCAGCCAGCTGAATCAAAGCATTTAATGTCAAACATTAAAAAAAAATTGAAATATGGAATTGGAGAAAAAAATTTTATTTTTTTGTTCAGGTTCAGTAAGTAAGTAAGTAACGAGGAATCAGCAGAAAGACGAGCAGATAGGCTTGAGAGAAAACGATTGAGAGTTAGGCAGTCGCGTTCTGCAGCAATCGATTTGATTCACTCTCAAAATAATGAACGCGACGGGGCAAGGGTAGCTGAAGCGCGTTTACAGCTTGCAGAAGATCAAAACCTGCAATACAATCGTCTTGCATTCAGATATAATCCAACTATTGATTACAGCTCGAATCGAATGTCGTTATTGGACGAATGCATCAGGTCTGCATATACCGTCAGGCTCTCAAATTCAAAAACGAACCAAAAGGATTGTTGCGCTTCCGGGAAAGTGGAATTGCCTCAACTTGAAGCACCACCAGAGCCTCTGCACTCTATTCGCTGGATCTACTGCAGAATCGAAGCATTTCCTGTCGAACATTAGGAAATACAACTCTTGCTTTCAAATGACGTCATTTGGTGCGGAAATTATAACTGCACAATTCATGCCAACTTTTAAAATCAAAGGACAAATCTATCATAAAGCCGGTTCCCTGCTTCCGTTCCCAGACAGCGAACACAAATTTCTTCTTCTTGGTGATGATGAAAATGAAGTAGATGCACGTTATGGAATCAATACTTAAATACGCTGAAGAGGCACATTATTTCGCAGCTACAGAAGCTTTTTCACGAACGGAACAATTTGGTGCGTTTATTCAAAACAGCAATTGATATGATGCCTTCGGATACCCATAAAATTGTCATTCATGCAGACAAAACGCCTGCTGGAGAACATATCAGGAGATATAATGCTCCAACTATAGACGAAGTGGCAATTGTCATAGTCGGGGATCAGTTTCAACCTCGAGATATTGTTCTCCATCGACGAAACGATCGATTGGTAAACGTCGCAGAAACTCACCGTTGTTACGATTCTTGGTGTATCCACTAATCTTCTGAGATGGTGCCAATGGATACCATTTCAATGTGAAGATGGTAGATCCAGTCAATGGTGTAGAAACGAATAAAAAGTGCAGCGCGATGAACTTTTACTCATACAGGTTAATGGTTCGGAGGACCGATTGCAATCATATATTGAAATGTCGTCAGTTGTTTCATCAGTACATTGTCGATATGTATGCAATAATTGAAACAGAACGTTTGCTGTTCCTCCGATTGAATCAGACGAAACTTCGGTCAGAGGAATATATCCATTTGCGGGATGCTGTGATGAATGACCGTAATAAAACCAACGTTGGAAAGCTCACGATTTTGCCATCCTCATACATAGGTAGTCCACGCCACATGCAGGAATATGCTCAAGATGCCATGGCATATGTTCGTTGCCACGGCCGTCCAGACTTATTTATCACCTTCACATGCAATCCAGCTTGGGACGAGATAGTACAGCTGTTATTTCCTGGACAATCGTATAGGGATAGGCATGACATCACAGCCCGTGTTTTCAGACAAAAGCTCAAGTCACTGATGGATTTTATTGTGAAACATGGAGTTTTTGGATCTGTGCGGTGCTGGATGTATTCAGTAGAATGGCAGAAGAGAGGATTGCCGCATGCGCACATACTGATTTGGCTGTATGATTTTTATCAAAATTACTCCAGATGAAATCGACGATGTTATATGCGCTGAGATTCCACGGGCCGAGGTTTATACGGATTTACATGAAGTTGTCATCAAGCACATGATCCATGGCCCATGTGGTACCCTCAACCCATGTTCACCATGCATGGTAGACGGGAAGTATTAAAAGCGATATCGTCGAGCATTTACAGCCAACACCGTAACAGGGGACGATGGATATCCTCTGTATAGGAGACGGTCAACTGAAGATGGCGGAACTTCGGCAACTTTAAAAATGATAATTGGTGATATTGAGGTAGACAATCCTTGGGTGGTTCCATACTCACCCCTATTGTCAAAATCATACAAAGCGCACATCAACGTAGAATATTGCAATTCCGTGAAATCGATTAAATATAACCGCAAGTACGTGAATAAAGGCAGCGATATGGCAGTTTTTGGTGTTCAGGCAGAAAATGGTGACAGCAATGCAGTACGAGTTGTCGATGAAATCTCTCTGAATACCAGGCTGGAAGATACATAAGCAGCAACGAGGCTGCATGGAGAATTTTTTCGTTCCCTATTCATGAACGCTATCCAGCTGTAGTTCACTTGGCAGTCAATTTGGAGAATGGTCAACGTGTCTATTTCACAGAACTAAATGTGCAAGAAAGAGTCCTGAATCCGCCAGCGACAACTCTGACTGCCTTCTTCACCTTATGCCAGAAAGATGATTTTGCCAGAACCTTGATGTATTCAGAAGTGCCCTCTTAACCATAATATGCCACAGAGAAACGTGGCAGGGTACAGCTAGTAAATTTATAATTTCAAACAACTTTGCAGATTTTACACAGTCAATTTATATTGTTAACAACATAACCAAAATATAACCTTTGGCATACATTCAAACAAAAGATATAATTGAATCCCATGTAAAATATTACAGCGTGTTTTAAATCATCTGTCTTACATCTTTTGTCATTACAATCCTAAGTTTAATCATGTATGTCATCTATAAATTTAAGAGTATACCTAAGAAACTCATTGTTAAATATGAGAAAACACAAGAAGAACAACCGATCCCGAAACAAATTGTAAATTATCAGATAATTTCGGAAAATATTATCATGATTTATCTAACATTATCCGCCTGAGGACAGGCCAAATTCAAAGATTAGGGGAGTGACATATCCACAGTCCCATAGACTTTAGCACATGTCTACTTATTCCACATATGTAAGCCTATGAATTATCATCGAATGATAACCATACAGTCATCAGACACCACAACTCCACAGGAGTCCGATAGTAGAATTAACACAAGTCCCCACTAGAAGACTAAAGAATTTTATTGTCTAAACACGCTTTCACGCGCTCAAAGTTCGGACTCTCTAGCTCGAAAACAAAATTATCAAATTTCAAAAGAGCACTTGTATCCTAGAGCGACAGCACTTGAATCCTAGAGAAATTGAAGAATCAATTAAACTCTCTCTTAGGATCTTTTGAAATCCATAAATATCCACAAAGGCTCGAGACCGAGGCTTGAACATCAACCATCCTAGTTCAATAAGATGAGTTCAGTTTGAGACATGAAATTAATCGGTCGGTGTTCTATAAAAAAAAATTATCTTGTAAAAATTCTGTTTAAATAAAATAAAATATTTTTATTTGAACTGACGTATAACCAAGTATTTAATTATATATATGTACATATATATACATATGCTTGGACACCAGCGGATTACAGTGAGCCGATATTGGTAATCACTTTAGCACTTAAAAAAAAGAAAATCTGGATATATTTATAAATATATATTATTATTATTATTATTAATTATTATTACTTTTCACTCTGGTCGGAATCGGATGGAAAGAAGACGCCGAATGGACTTTGGAAGGTTTGTCGTACTTATCTTGAAAAAATCCGCAAGGGGGCACTGGTGGGACTAGGATAGATCCGGCTCGAAGGACCATGAACAGGAGTGCGCGGATTTAATTCCAGAATTTGTAAGCCGTCGTCAGCTATGTGTTGTTGCCGTTGGAAGTTCCCGCCGATGGCAGAAATAAAGAAGTCGGTGGCCGTCTTTTGCACTTTACTTTCGCTTTATTACAAAGATATTTGGGCACTAACACTACATCTTAAGTAAAGGGGCTGCAGGGACAGCGGAGTGGCGACTTCGGCTAGGAGACGGGAGAGAGAGAGCGACGACTGAGAGCAAGCGAGAGCGAAAGCTCGTGCTGCTCGAAATTAAGGGCTCTCGTGGCGCGAACACAATGGTACATTTTTAATTTTACTTGACTATAGCAAATATTTTGAGACTTTTACACATAATATTCTCTGTTTAAAGCTACGTTGTAAAATCTTCTGTTAAGCTCTTCGTACCTAAATAATGTCATATGTGTCGTCGGAATTTTAAAATGTTACTCGTTCTGTCTCCCAAGGTTCAGTGCTTGGTCCATTGTTATTTACACTATGCTAATGATCTTCCATTTGTGCTACCGGATTGTAACATTCATTTATATGCGGATGATGTACAAATGTTTGTGAGTTGTCCTTTCAACAGAGTAGGTGAATGTTAGATGTATGTAACAGTGAACTTATACGAGTAAATGAATGGGCAATCAAAAATGGACTAGGCATTAAACCATACAAATCTAAGTGCCTCGTTATAAATAAAAGAAAAATTAAGTTAGATAATATTAAACCACGTCTTTTAAGCCGCTTCATAAGCCGTGAATCTAGGATTTACATGCAACAGGACTCTTACCTGGAATGATCACCTCGCAAAGGCTGTAGGGAAAGTATATGGAATGCTGAGAGCATTGTCCTTGACTAAGAGATGTCTGCCGATAAATGTTCGTATGGTAATAGCAAAAACATGTTTGTTTCCTTCTTTATTTTATGAATTAGAAGTTTTTTAAAATTGTGATTCGAAGAGCCAAAATAAATTTAAAATAGTTTTTAATAGCATCGCAAGATATATCTTCAATCTGCCACGGAACAAATATGTGTCTGGTAGGTAGGTAGGTTTCAGTGGTGAGGCCCACTGCTGGGGCCTCCAATTAGAGCTAAGCTCCTTTTTGTTCCACACCCTCTGTTTTTCTTGTTGTTATTCACTATCAGTACCATCCTGAGTCAGCAAGGAAGCCTAGGATCGCTGAAACTTTCAGCTTTCCTATGCTTCTCAGTGACTCCATCTGGTAGGCACCGAAGTGGCGAAACCTGATGTGGTTTAGCGCTGGGCAGAAGCAGAGCAGATGTTCCGGTGTCTCTTGCTCTGTAGGTTGCTTACAGCTTCTACAGATTGCGTTGTATGGCAGTCCCATCTTCATTGCATGCGAACCGATCGCCCAATGTCCCGTGGTGAGTGCCGTGAACCTACTGATATCCCGCTTGCTGTTGGATAGCAGTTCCCTGGTTCGCTTCCTATCGTACCTCGGCCAACATTCCCTTGACCTTCTGTGATCGCTCTTCCTTTGCCATTCTTTACTGGCTATCTGTCTAAAGTGGTCATGGATCCTTGTCTGGATCGCGTTTAGGGAGATCGGTAACTCGAAGTCAGAGCTTAGCCCCGCCGAGCCTGCACGGGCTAGTTCGTCTGCCTTCTCATTACCTGGGATCTCGTTGTGTCCCGGTACCCATGTCACTTGTACCGTGTTTTTGTCGGCAAGTCTATTAAGGGCCTTCTTGCATTCTGCCACTAGTCTTGAATTTGTTTTTACTGCAGATAGGGATTTTATAGCCGCTTGGCTATCCGAGTAGATTCGAACTCTTTTGCCCCTGAGTTCCTGCCTTAAGGAAAGTTCGACTGCTTCCCTTATGGCTAGTAACTCAGCCTGAAAGACCGTCGCTGAGTTAGAGAGATTGAAAGCCTTTTCAATTCCCCAGTTTTCAGCGAAGATCCCAGCCCCTACGCCGCAGCTCATTTTTGAGCCATCGGTGTAGAGGGACACCTCGTTCTCCACTACTACTCTGCCCCTACTCCAGTCGTCCCTTGATGGGTATGATGTCGAGAATGCGTTCCCGAAATTCATTTCCGCGATCATATAGTCGGTCTTAACGTCTGTGTTAATGCCGCTGTTTGCAAGGATCTTTCCGTGCCCGGCGCCGTAGTCCCTCCAGCAATTGCTCGCCTTCAGTCTTACTGCGCTCTGTGCCGCAGTGTCCTTCACGAACAGCTCTATCGGCATTATATCTAGGATAGCGTTGAGAGCAGCCGCGGGGCATGAGCGCATTGCACCCACTGCTCCCGCACTCGCTGCCCGTTGTATCCGTGTCAGCTTCGTTCTGTTGTAAGCCCTAGTTAGTGCCGGCCACCATACTAGAGCTCCGTATGTTAGAATTGGCCGTACCACTGCAGTGTAGAGCCATAGGATTATCTTAGGGTGCAGTCCCCATTTGTTCCCAAACATTTTCCTGCAGGAGTAGAATGCAATGCTTGCCTTCCTAACTCGTTCTGCAATGTTATCTTTCCATGAGAGCTTTTTATCCAGAATTACTCCTAGATATTTCGCTCGCTCCGATAGTTTTAGCTCCATGCCGCTAATACTGGGCATGTTGAAGGGAGGTATCTTAGTTCTCCGTGTGAAGAGCATAAGTTCCGTTTTAGTGGGATTGATATCTAGTCCGCATTTGTTTAAACGACCTAGCGCACCCGTCATTATTTCGCTAATGACGTCGGGGTATGGTCCTGATACTAGCAGTACTACGTCGTCCGCGTATGCAACTGCTTTGACTCCACCCGTATTGAGTTCTGTCAATATGGCGTTCATATTTGTGAGCCAGAGTAGGGGCGATAGTACCCCGCCCTGAGGTGTGCCTCTCTTCACAGTCCGCGTGAGGTGAGTGCCACTCAGTTCGGCTGTGATCGTCCTGCTCTTTAGCATGACTCCGACCCACTCTCTGATGCCTCTCTCAATACCTAGCAAGTTGAGGGAGCTCAGGATAGAGTCGGGGTTCACGTTATTGAACGCGCCTTCGATGTCTAGGAAGGCTGCCATCGTGTATTGTTTGTGTTGTAATGTCTTCTCGACATGATGTACAACTACGTGTAGCGCTGTTTCCGTAGATTTTCCTCTGCGGTACGCATGCTGCGCATCCGAGAGGTGCTGCCCTTCTAGAGACTCTCGGATGTGGGCGTCCAGGAGTCTCTCTAGTGTCTTCAGGGTGAAGGAGGTAAGACTTATCGGTCTATAATCCTTTGCTAGGATATGCCCTCTTCTGCCCGGTTTCGGTATAAAAATGACTTTAGCCTCTCTCCACAGCAGTGGGACGTGCGTCAGTCTTAAACAAGCTTCGTAAATGGCTTTTAGCCATTTGCAAATACTGTCCTTAGCTGATTGTAGCATTGCCGGTAATAAGCCGTCTGGGCCCGGGCTCTTATACTTATCGAAAGAATCTATTGCCCACTGGATCTGCTCAGTGGTAATGATGTCTTTCGTGGGTGTGTCCATTTGAGAGCTCGTTCCCTCCACGGGTTCCGAGCTCTCTCTCAGGCTTCCTGGGAAGTGGGTGTCGACTAGTAGCTCTAGTGACTCCTCAATTGTCGTCGTAGCGGAGCCGTCTGCCCTATTGATCAGGGTAGGGCTTATGTGCCCTTTGGCGAGAATTTTGCTTACTCTCGCCGTGTCCTTTATGCCTTCCAGTGACTCGCAGTAGTTTTGCCACGACTCTTTCTTGGCCTTGCATACTGCCTTCTTGTAGATTTTTTGTGCCTCTTTGTATGGTCCCCAATTCCGGGTTGCATAGCTGCGGTTAAAGGACTTCCTCGCGCTCTTCCTGAGCTCGCTTAATTCCTTCGTCCACCACGGTGGGTATTGCTTCTTCGAGAATGTAAGCTTACAAGTCTCTTTGAAGGCGTTGTTCAGAATATTCGTTAGGTCCTCAACCTCCTTGTCGAGTGCCTTTGCAGTGGATATTGTCTTGATCCTCCTGCCGTTTACTTTGGATCGGACAATTTCGCTGAAAACTTTCCAGTCCGTCTTACGGGGGTTTCTCCTCGGCACCTGTTTCTTAGCTGGTACCGTTATTTCAAAGAAAATGTACCTATGGTCTGAGAAGGAGTGTTCTGTTGATACCCTCCAGTTCTCGACCCTGTATTTATTTTGTTCTATAAGTAATGTGAGGTCTAGCACCTCTTCCCAACCTTGAAAGTTTTCCGTGCTCGGAAAGATAAAGGTCGGGGTATTACCCTTATTGCATATCGTTACATTTCTACATATCATATTGTCAAAGAGTGACTCACCTCTTTCGTTAGTCTCCGAACTACCCCAGAGCGTGTGCCTCGCGTTCGCATCACACCCGAGCACCAGGGTCGTCTTCGTCACTTCCGCCCATTGCAGCAGCTTGACTACCGGCTCAGGCGGGGCCGGCTCGTCATGGGCCATATACGCTGATGATAGAGTGACTCCGCTCCCATCCGCCGCCACGAATCTGGCCACTGCTAGGTCAGGTGTGCTGAGATTGGGACAGAGAAAAGCGTTAAAATGATTCTTGATTACAATGCAGGCTCTCGACCTACCATTCGAGTTTGTGCACAGTAGTGTGTATCCTTGGATTCTCAGTCCAGCGACTTGCCCGTCCCTGGTCCAAGGCTCCTGTATCAGACCGATGTCGACATCCTTCTCCCTTAGAAGGATCGTGAGATTAGCTGAAGCGTGCGAGCTGCGCTTCAGGTTAATCTGCACGACTTTCGACATCGATGTTGGTGGGGGTGGCGTCAGGAGATTTGTCGTCGATGACCATGTCGTCCAACAATTTGTTGGTGTCATCGACCTCCTCCAGAATCTCGTCCGGCTCGGCCAAGAAGACCTTAATCTTGGCCTTCCTGATTCCGTACCGGACCTTGTGGTCGTTTGCCTCCAGCTGGGGTAGACATTGCTGGTTAATCAGCAGGAGGAAAGGCTGGCTCGCCTTCATCTCCTGCTCTGCCCTGAGGATGGTCCAGTCCTCTGTATGTACATCTGGGTTCTGGGCCTTCAGACAGGCAATCACCCTAGCATGGTCAGTTTGGCCCTTAGGTAACCAGATGCGAACTCTGGGTCTCCTTGGGATCTCCCTGGCGTGGACTAGCCTAATCTTAAGGCCAGCCCATGTGTCGCTAATCTTAGCCACACACTCCGCCAAGAAGCTTCGGGAGAACCCGTCGTCGCACCTGATAACCCGGTGCCCTCTGACCACATCTGAGGAGTCGAAGGAGGGGATGGGGCCGGTCGGCATGCTGACCAACCTGTCGGTCACCATGTCGGCCAACTTGGCCTCTATCTCCTCCCACTTCTCCGACAGCAGGCGACCGTCGTCATAAAGCTCGTCCACCAGTGCCATAGCCAGACTGTCTCTGGCCACCTCGCTAAACTTCTTTGCCTGGCTGACAAAGTTTGTCGCTTACCCTGTGGGTCCTTCGCTCTCTTGGGTGCGCTTTCGCTCACTTCCTGTGAGCGAATTCGCTTTGCCTTCGAGGGCTGGAACGCCGCCGGGTTTGCCTCTTTGTATCGTTCATATTCCGCGATCTCCGCTAGGAATTTGGCCTTGTCCTCGGCATCCCGAGGGTCCGTTTTGCCCTCAGCCTCATTCTTGGCTATCTTGCCGAGAACGAAGCGGGCTCTGCTGACCCTCGCTCGTCTCTGATGGTGTGGCATTTTCGATATCTCTGCGGTGGCGCTAGGCTGTGCCCCACCTGTGTGTTTTAATTGGGGAGTGCTACTCACTCTCCCCTCGGATTGCGACTCTTCTCCGTCGGTCTCCGATGCAGTGTGAGATGCAGCGACCAGTCTCGGCCTCTGCAGCTCCTTCTCGTCCTTCGTTGACATTGTGTGGGGTTTATCCTCTCCCGGGAGTTCCGAAGCTCGGTGTTTGGAATTCATTTCAATTACATGAACGCCCGCTTTGCTCGACCTGGCAAGCGCAGCGGGCTTGAGGGGACTTGAGGGGAGGCTGATTAAAGACTGCCTAGGTCCGCCCGACTACAATTGGTCAGCATCCCCGGTCGAGCCTCGACTGGGGACCTGCTTCCAGCCGCCCTCGCTTGGAGAGTATAGTCGCACTACCGATGGTGTACACAGTTACGGCAGATGACACAGTCATCCGTTGGTCCCCCTGTGCACCCTATCGGCTGACGGCCATGTGTCTGGTTATAATATAAAATATAATATTTCTGACGTAAAACTTAGTGGATGGATAAGGTCAAGAATATTGAAATTTTTTTTTAAATATTAATTTATAAAAAAGAACCAAGATATATTTTTGAAAAATTAACATTTGCTGCTTCTAGAAGATTAAAGAATCAAATATCAGATACCGAAAGACAATTTTCCATAAATGCTAAACGTTTATTAAAAACCTAAGCAGTGCTACGTAATTCAAGGAATATGTAATTTCACAAATTAAAACAGCCCCATAAATTAAATTAAATTAAAGCAACTTAGGATTAAATTAAATTAAATTTGTACATAAATATACAAACAATATTTAAAATTAAAAATTGTTTCATTAAATTAAGACAATCTTACCAATTGTAAATTGTGATTCATTTAGACTAGTGCACTAATTTAAAAGTTTTCAACTTGTAGCGTTAGGAAGGATAAATGAAATCATATCCTGTAAAATCTATACCTATACACTTTGTTTATCTTTTGCTTGTTTTATATTTTGCGTTCGCAAAAATCAGCACTACACTACTACATAGGTATAAAGCTTGAACTATGGGACGTTAAAAATAAGAAGCCCCGTTTTTTTCCAAATGGCATTGTCAAAAATTCAATTCACTCTGAGGTCAAAATAATAGTTTTTAATAGTGATGGAGACATTTCCGACCATATATATATATTCTTGATCAGGATCAACAACCGAGTCGATCTAGCCATGTCCGTCTGTCCGCCCGTCTGTCTGTTTCAATGCAAACTAGTCTCTCAGTTTTGAATATATACACATACTCCTTCACTATTAACAGTATCCCAATGTCGTCCATGTCCATCAGACAGAGCGTTGAGACAGAATTCCATCCGGCGGAATCCTTCCTTTCTCAGGAGAGGTGAGGTTTAGGTACTAAATTTTTATTTTATTTATTTATTTAATTATTGTGTCAAAATTTCAAGTCAATAAAGCAAAATTGACGAAGTCATGAGTATTTGTATACCTGCCGGATTTTCGTTGTACACTGGATTTTTTTGTGTTTAAAACTTTAAAGCGTTTTTCCCACAAAGTCGGTGTCCCTCATAACTTCCAAACTCCTGGATCCTTTTGAAATTTTAAAAACTATTTCTGTACGTATTTTACGAGGTAACGCTGTCGAGTTTGTTTTGTTCATAATTTTGATTGCACAATGATAAATTATCCGATTTTTTCCCCAAAAAATTGTGTATTTGACTCAAAGTCTTTGAAAAAAAAACAAAAATTATAATTAAAAAAAAACTCGACAGCTTTACCTATGGTAATCTATTATCCAACAAAGAACATGGATTTTTGAAATTCAGATAATCACGCACCGAGTTTTAAGGGGCATCGCAATTCAACTTTTTTTCGAGAGACGTCCGGAAAAATGCTACCATTGCCATATTTGTGAAGATTTTTTTGCTACAAATTTTATAAGACATTCTTCGAATGTCATATTTTAATATACTATTCATTGATTAAATCCATTTGAACTCGTCGGAAAAAAACAGAAAAACATGTATTTTTTCGACCTTACCCACCCCCCCAACAAATCTTGTGCGATGAGTTCCACTCAGTTCGGCTCTTCTCCTTCTGCTCGTTAGCATTGCGCCGATCTAGGTTCAAATACCTTCTACAAATTCTATACTGGTAAGGAAGCTCACTTAATTACGCTTACTTTATTAAAGGCTTCTTTTATATCTATAAAGTACCTTTTTATGTATCGGACCGCTTCCGTAGATTTTTTGTTTGCATGCTGCATGTCGCAGAGGCTGTTCTCCGTTCTTTCTTTGTAATGGATATTTATGGATATGGATTTTTATGGCCAGCAGGACTCTGCTGTTGACGTCACACAGTAGCTTTTGAACCTAATAAGATAATGGAAAAATTTATACGGAATTTGACAGGTAATTGTTGTTAAATTTATATATGTATTCGACAATGTGCATTGCCCACCCATTCGCCCATTTATATGGTATCAAAATGGAAAAATCGACTTTTCTCAAAGATAACGAAACGAAGCTAACTTCAACACGCCGAACTTTATATACCCTTGCAGATAGAACTTCGATAACTAGGAATCAAAACAATATAAAATAAAATATATTTATGTTAAAAAACAATGAAGTAATACCTGCTTTCATTTCATTCACCTCTACATATTATAAATACAGTTCACAGATTTGCATTTTTCTTGTATATATAGTGACATATCCGCAGTCCCACGGACTTTAGCACATGCCTACTTATTCCACATATTTACACAAGTCCCCACTAGTAGACTAAACAATTTTATTGTCTAAACATTCTCCCCTATTTGCCGCTTTCACAGCTCAAAGTTCGGACTCGCTAGCTCGAAAACAAAATTATCCAATTTCAAAAGAGCACTTGTATCCAAAAGCGACAGCACTTGAATCCAAAAGAAATTAAAGAATCAATTAGGCTCTCTCTTAGGATTTTTTGAAATCCATCAAGATCCACAAAAGCTCGAAACCGAGGCTTGAACGTCAGCCACCCTAGTTCAATAAGTTGTGTTCAGTTTAAGACACGAAACTAATCGGTCGGTGTTCTTCATTAAAAATATCTTGTAATAATTCGGTTTAAAAAAAACAAAATATTTTTTTTAACTAACGAATAACCAAGTATATAATTATATAACGATCGTTTGCATGGAACCTATATAATATAGCCGTTCGATTTTGACACAAAATTGTAGAATAATATAAAATGGCTATGTCTCAAATTTCATGAAAATCTGTTGAAAAATGATGTTATAATTTTTAATTGTATTAATTTCTCGATCGTTCCTATGGGAGCTATATGATATAGTAGTCCGAATTACATAAAATCTTACACAAAATTGTAGAATAATAAGAAATTACTATAACCACTAAGCAAGAAATGCATAGAGAAGTCAAAGAGAACAAAAAAGTACTATCATAAAAACGGCTGAGCCTGGAACCCCAGAGCACCCGAACGAAATTTCTAGAACCCCATATTGCGTTCGGCTGTTTCGAGTTCGAAGCATTCTTTCGAAACCAAGCATAACAAGAATTCACTTTTCAGTCGCAGATCGACCGCGGAACGATGAGCAGGGGTGCGTTTCTTCGCGCTGTGCTCTCGTTTCTGTGTATGTGTGTATACGTGTACAAGCGCTCAAACGTTTGTATGCGTGTGCAAATTTGTCAAATTTGTGTCCCCGAATTCATGTATGCACACT
The DNA here is from genome assembly GCF_035046125.1 of Drosophila serrata. Lineage (NCBI taxonomy): Eukaryota > Metazoa > Arthropoda > Insecta > Diptera > Drosophilidae > Drosophila > Drosophila serrata. The sequence continues at coordinate 8,497 of NW_028257141.1, read as the reverse complement.
GCAGTACTGCTGATTGCGTCTTCTACCGAGGCGACGCTCTGCCGACTGCGACTTCTACTACGACCCGGCCGTTGATGAAATTTGTTAATGAATTGCTGATGATTCATCGATGAATTGTTGATGAATTTATTGATGAATTGTTGATGAATCATCGATGTATTGTTGATGAATTGTTTTTGATGACAGCCTAGGACATGCCCATGTTAAATTCATCAACAATTTGTATGGTCATTTATCGATGAATCATCAACAACACCGCCTTGTATTGTTGCATACTTACATGTAGGGAATTTCTTTAAGATTCACATACAATAATTTATTTACAGGATTGGTTAAAACATAAGTGCTTAGATTAGTTTCACAAGTTCATTTTTCTTTCGCTTTTCACACACAGCGTCTTCTTTTTCTCAACTTCTCACTAGCTCTCTCTTACTTCTAGCTTTTTTATTCCGTCTTAAAACTATCGGCTATTATTTAGCTTTAACCCTACTCCGTACTGGGTTCTCTTAATCGCTACTAGGTCATTGACTCTATAAATTCTTTCTTGTTTTCGATTAAAATCAAACGCTTTCTTATTATCAACTGTTTGATACTTTCTCTGGCTGTTTGGCGATATTTCTCTCTTTCTTCATCCAACTCTTTTACTGCAAACTCCTGCATCAAATCTTTCAGCTTGTTGCAGTCGGTCAATCGCATTTCAACTCCTGTTAAAAGCTTAAAAGGCTCGATACTGGTACTTCTTGGCTTGGTGCTATTTATAATCTGCTGAACTCTTCCAACGTGCTTATACCATGCAAAAAGACTTTCATAACTCAACTTTGCAAGCACTGGTACGACGATCTTGTGAATCCTTTCAACTTGGCCATTTCAGCGCGGTACATTTATCGCTATGAGCAAATTCTGTATTTTGTTCGACTCGCAATACTCCTTGAATGCTTGAGATGTAAAAGCAGTGCCTATGTTGGTCACTATGCGACAAGGATTTCCAAAATGTACAGCTTGCTTCTCCAGACTGCTTACGAATTCATCCACTCCTGTGCTTCGAGTTGGGTAGAGTCATGCACACACCGAAAATCCATCTACTACGACCAGAATATGATTGTAGCGCTTGGTCGTTGTCTCCCCGAATTCATACTTGGAATCACCTTTCAACAAATCCGACAAAGGCCTGGCAATGGTAGCATATCCATCAATGAATTTTCTGAAGTGTGAAGTCAGATCTAGGAATCGTTGAATACCTTTCTTGTCGCGTGGATCGGGAAAATCTTTTACGGCTTGTATCTTCTCGGGACCTGGAGTGATGGTTCCACCTTGGATGATGTTGCCGAAAAACTGCACTCTGCTATTTAATAAATGGCACTTACTCCAGTTGATACGCAAACCGTTTTTAGCAGCAACTTCTAAGACCTCCTTTAACTTAACAAGTCCTTCTTCAATGTCCTGGCTGGGTATAATTACGTCGTCCATATTCACAACTACCATGTTGGTGACGACGAGGTCCCTTAGAACTGCCATGATAAATCTGGTGAAAACTGCCGGAGAATTAGATATGCCAAATGGAACATATAGAAATTCAAACTATCCAGACTGTGTCACAAATGACGTATACTTTCGAGAACCTGGTTCAATTGGAACGTGGAAAAACCCGTTGGTTAAATCCAAAGTCGTGAATATTTTGGACCCTTGTAGCTTGTCTAAAATGGTCTCCATGTGAGTCATCGGAAAATTGTCTCGAATAATCTTTTCATTCAACTTTCGATAGTCACCCTTTAACTTGGTTTTCAACTGTTTTCTGTCACAGACTGGCAAAGGACTTGGATGCTGAAAAACTGGTATTTCGTCCATTAGAATTATTTTCATTTGTACCGGTGCATTTACGTTTCGTTCGGGTACTTAATCTTCAATAAATCTCTTGACTTCGATACTTCTCGATTCGTTCCGACGCAGAAACTCAGTGCCTTCATTGGTAACTTTCATGCCCACTATCTCCAAAAAAGTTTTGCCGATTATAACTTCGAAGCCCATGTCTTACTCCGGTACTACGTGGAATTCTACATTCATTTGTATGTTGTCTGTTTCGACTGGCAGAATTATGCTTCCAAACGGCAACACCTGACTCTCGCCTATTCCTGTCAAGCATTCCTCTTTCCCAGTAAGAAGTTTGATGCCCAGTTTAAGGAAGATATTCCTGCGCAGTAAACATAAATCTGCACCTGTGTCGACAAGTGCTTTGAATTGGACGACGGAATGCTTGACAACTTTTAGTTCAAGGCCGGATGCAGTAAACTCGCTCTTTGGTTTCAAGGCTTCACTCTCGAAGTGAACGGCATTGGTGTTACTCTCCTGTTTCACCTCGACCGTACACTGTGCAGCACGATGACCTGGCTGTCCGCAACGAAAACAATTGTAGTTGTCCTTTTTTTTTTTGCAATCTTTCTTTAAGTGGGACGAATCCCCGCACTTAAAACATTTGCGTACAAAACTCGGTTTCGAATCCAAACTTTTCGATCCTTCTAACTCCGTTGCATGCTCTTCATTCTTGTATTTACCTTGTACGTGCCCCGAACTTTTTTGTAGACTTCCATCTGCTCCTTTAGATCCTTTATCGTTTTAGGCTGGTACAACATTATTTTATTTGCCTTTGCATCCGGCACTCCCTTCACAAAGTACTTGATCAAACTCTCTTCATCTTATTTGACTGTCTTAGCAATTTCCATTAAAGCATACAAATATTCTTGTAATGTTTCTCCCTTATTTGCACCCGTTGACCTAGCTTACGATGCACCTCAGCAGACGATATTTTGATAGCAAATTCCTCACGCAATGCTGCCTTAAGAGAATCCCAGTTGCCTATATTAACCTGACTACGAATGAATGATTTTGCTCCACTGAACCACTGCTTGGAGTAAATGAATAATTGAAGCTGGTTCCACTCAACTGTCAAAGCGCATTCCTCTAACTCCACTATCCATTGGTCTACATCTGGCCTACCTGTTTCTGCAAAAATTTATACGCTGCCTTCTACGTCTTTAAGTGTAAACAAAGAATGTCTTGTGGGCATTTCCTGAACGTTACGATCGGGAGCGGTAACTACAGATTCGACCTCATCAGAATGGTTATCTTTATTATTCTTAATGCCAAAATGAGCATGAAGCCTATCTTGTAAATCTCGCTTCCTACCGGTTGTTAGTAAATGTAATTCTCCTAGCTTTGCGCGCAAATCGCTACATCTCTTTAACATTATTTCCTCGAGCTGCATTTTGAAAAATTTTGTTTACAATGGTTGATATTATCTTAATGGTAAGGTAGGTTACAGTGGTGAGTCCCATTGCTGGGGCCTCCAATTAGAGCTTAGCTCCTTTTTCTACCACACCCTCTGTTTTTTTTTTTTTTGTTGTAATACACTATCAGTACCATCCAGAGTCAGCAAGGAAACCTAGGATTGCTGAAACTTTCAGCTTACCTATGCTTCTCAGTGACTCCATCTGGTAGGCACCGAAGTGGCGAAATCTGATGTGGTTTAGCGCTGGGCAGAAGCAGAGCAGATGTTCCGGTGTCTCTTGCTCTGTAGGTTGCTTACAGCTTCTACAGATTGCGTTGTATGGCAGTCCCAACTTCATTGCGTGCGAACCGATCGCCCAATGTCCCGTGGTGAGTGCCGTGAACCTGCTGATATCCCGCTTGCTGTTGGATAGCAGTTCCCTGGTTCGTTTCTTGTCGTACCTCGGCCAACATTCCCTTGACCTTCTGTGATCGCTCTTCCTTTGCCATTCTTTACTGGCTATCTGTCTAAAGTGGTCATGGATTCTTGTCTGGATCGCGTTTAGGGAGATTGGTAATTCGAAGTCAGAACTTAGCCCCGCCGAGCCTGCACGGGCTAGTTCGTCTGCCTTCTCATTTCCTGGGATCTCGTTGTGTCCCGGTACCCATGTTACTTGTACCTTATTTTTGTCGGCAAGTCTATTAAGGGCCTTCTTGCATTCTGCCACTAGTCGTGAGTTTGTTTTCACGGCAGATAGGGATTTTATAGCCGCTTGGCTATCCGAGTAGATTCGAACTCTTTTGCCCCTGAGGTCCTGCCCTAAGCCTTTTCAATTCCCCAATTTTCAGTGAAGATCCCAGCCCCTACGCCGCAGCTCATCTTTGAGCCATCGGTGTAGAGGGACACCTCGTTCTCCACTACTACTCTGCCCCTACTCCAGTCATCCCTTGATGGATATGATGTCGAGAATGCGTTCCCGAATTTCATTTCCGCGATCATGTAGTCGGTCTTAACGTCTGTGTTAATGCCGCTGTTTGCAAGGATCTTGCCGTGCCCGGCGCCGTAGTCCCTCCAGCAATTGCTCGCCTTCAGTCTTACTGCGCTCTGTGCCGCAGTGTCCTTCACGAACAGCTCTATCGGCATTATGTCTAGGATAGCGTTGAGAGCAGCCGCGGGGCATGAGCGCATTGCACCTACTGCCCCCGCACTCGCTGCCCGTTGCATCCGTGTCAGCTTCGTTCTGTTGAAAGCCCTAGTTAGTGCCGGCCACCATACTAGGGCTCCGTATGTTAGAATTGGCCGTACCACTGCAGTGTAGAGCCATAGAATTATCTTTGGGTGCAGTCCCCATTTGTTCCCAAACATTTTCCTGCAGGAGTAGAATGCAATGCTTGCTTTCCTTACTCTTTCTGCAATGTTTTCTTTCCATGAGAGCTTTTTATCCAGAATAACTCCTAGATACTTCGCTCGCTCCGATAGTTTTAGCTCCATGCCGCTAATACTGGGCATGTTGAAGGGAGGTATCTTAGTTCTTCGTGTGAAGAGCATAAGTTCCGTTTTAGTGGGATTGATATCTAGTCCGCATTTGTTTAAACGACCTAGCGCACCCGTCATTATTTCGCTAATAACGTCAGGGTATGGTCCTGATACTAGCAGTACTACGTCGTCCGCGTATGCAACTGCTTTGACTTCACCCGTATTGAGATCTGTCAATATGGCGTTCATATTTGTGAGCCAGAGTAGGGGCGATAGTACCCCGCCCTGAGGTGTGCCTCTCTTCACAGTCCGCGTGAGGTGAGTGCCACTCAGTTCGGCTACGATCGTCCTGCTCTTTAGCATGACTCCGATCCACTCTCTGATGCCTCTCTCAATACCTAGCAAGTTGAGGGAGGGATAGAGTTGGGGTTCACGTAATTGAACGCGCCTTCGATGTCTAGGAAGGCTGCCATCGTGTATTGTTTGTGTTGTAATGTCTTCTCGACATGATGTACAACTACGTGTAGCGCTGTTTCCGTAGATTTCCCTCTGCGATACGCATGCTGTGCATCCGAGAGTTGATGTCCTTCTAGAGACTCTCGGATGTGGACGTCCAGGAGTCTCTCTAGTGTCTTCAGGGTGAAGGAGGTGAGACTTATCGGTCTATAATCCTTTGCTAGGATATGCCCCCTTCTGCCCGGTTTCGGTATAAAAATGAATTTTGCCTCTCTCCACAACAGTGGGACGTGCGTCAGTCTTAAACAATCTTCGTTAATGGCTTTTAGCCATTTGCAAATACTACCCTTAGCTGATTGTAGCATTGCCGGTATTAAGCCGTCTGGGCCCGGGCTTTTATACTTATCGAAAGAATCTATTGCCCACTGAATTCGCTCAGTGGTAATGATGTCTTTCGTAGGTGTATCCATTTGAGAGCTCGTTCCCTCCTCGGGTTCCGAGCTCACTCTTAGGCTTCCTGGGAAGTGGGTGTCAACTAGTAGCTCTAGTGACTCCTCAATTGTCGTCGTAGCAGAGGCGTCTGCTCTGTTGATCAGGGTAGGGCTTATGTGCCCTTTGGCGAGGATTTTGCTTACTCTCGCCGTGTCCTTTATGCCTTCCAGTGACTCGCAGTAGTTTTGCCACGACTCTTTCTTGGCCTTCTTGTAAATTCTTTGTGCCTCTTTATATGTTCCCCAATCCCGGGTTGCATAGCTGTGGTTAAAGGACTTTCTCGCGCTCTTCCTGAGCTCGTTTAATTCCTTTGTCCACCTCGGTGGGTATTGCTTCTTCGAGAATGTTAGCTTACAAGTCTCTTTGAAGGCGTTGTTCAGAATATTCGTTAGGTCCTCAACCTCCTTGTCGAGTGTCTTTGCAGTGGATATTGTCTTGATCCTCCTGCTGTTTACTTTAGATCGGACAATTTCGCTGAAATTGTTCCAATCCGTCTTACGCGGGTTTCTTTTTGGCACCTGTTTCTTAACTGGTGTCGTTATTTCAAAGAAAATGTACCTATGGTCTGAGAAGGAGTGTTCTGTCGATACCCTCCAGTTTTCGACCCTGTAATTATTATGTTCTACATGTAATGTGAGGTCTAACACCTCTTCCCAACCTTGAAAATTTTCCGTGCTCGGAAAGATAAAGGTCGGGGTATTACCCTTATTGCATATCGTTACATTTCTACATATAATATTGTCAAAGAGTGACTCACCTCTTTCGTTAGTCTTCTAACTACCCCAGAGCGTGTGCCTCGCGTTCGCATCACACCCGAGCACCAGGGTCGTCTTCGTCGCTTCCGCCCAATGCAGCAGCTTGACTACCGGCTCAGGCGGGGCCGGCTCGTCATGGGCCATGTACGCTGATGATAGGGTAACTCCGCTCCCATCCGCTGCCACGAATCTGGCCACTGCTAGGTCAGGTGTGCTGAGATTGGGACAGAGAAAAGCGTTAAAATGATTATTGATTACAATGCAAGCCCTCGACCTACCATCCGAGTTTGTGCACAGTAGTGTGTATCCTTGGATTCTCAGTCCAGCGACTTGCCCGTCCCTGGTCCAAGGCTCCTGTATCAGACCGATGTCGATATCCCTCTCCCTTAGAAGGATCGTGAGATTAGCTGAAGCGTGCGAGCTGCGCTTCAGGTTAATCTGCACGATTCTCGACATCGATGTTAGTGGGGGTGGCGTCCGGAGATTTGTCGTCGATGACCATGTCGTCCAACAATTTGTTGGTGTCATCGACCTCCTCCAGAATCTCGTCCGGCTCGGCCAAGAAGACCTTAATCTTGGCCTTCCTTATGCCGTACCGGACCTTGTGGTCGTTTGCCTCCAGCTGGTGCAGACATTGCTGGTTAATCAGCAGGAGGAAAGGCTGGCTCGCCTTCATCACCTGCTCTGCCCTGAGGATGGTCCAGTCCTCTGTATCTATATCTGGGTTCTGGGCCTTCAGACAGGCGATCACCCTTGCTTGGTCAGTTTGGCCCTTAGGTAACCAGATGCGAGCTCTGGGTCTCCTTGGGATCTCCCTGGCGTGGACTAGCCTAATCTTAAGGCCACATGGGCTGGGCTCGCTAATCTTAGCCACACACTCCGCCAGGAAGCTTCGGGAGAACCCGTCGTCGCACCTGATGACCCGGTGCCCTCTGACCACGTCTGAGGAGTCGAAAGAGGGGATGGGGCCGGTCGGCATGCTGACCAACCTGTCGGTCACCATGTCGGCCAACTTGGCCTCAATCTCCTCCCACTTCTCCGACAGCAGGCGACCGTCGTCATGGAGCTCGTCCACCAGTGCCATAGCCAGACTGTCTCTGGCCACCTCGCTAAACTTCTTTGCCTGGCTGACAAAATTCGTCGCACGCGGCTTACCCTGTGGGTCCTTCGCTCTCTTAGGCGCGCTTTCGCTCACTTCTTGTGAGCGAATTCGCTTTGCCTTCGAGGGCTGGAGCGCCGCCGGGTTTGCCGCTTTATACTGCTCATATTCCGCGATCTCCGCAAGGAATTTGGCCTTGTCCTCGGCATCCCGAGGGTCGGTTTTGCCCTCAGCCTCATTCTTGGCTATCTTGCCGAGAACGAAGCGGGCTCTGTTGACCCTCGCTCGTCTCTGCTGGTGAGACATTTTCGCTATCTCTGAGGTGGTGCTCAGCTTAGCCCCACCTGTGTGTTTCGATTGGGGAGTGCTACTCGCTCTCCCCTCGGATTGCGACTCTTCTCCGTCGGTCTCCGATACAATGTGAGATGCAGCGACCAGTCTCGGCCTCTGCATCTCCTTCTCGTCCTTCGTTGACAGTTTATGGGGTTTATCCTCTCCCGGTAGTTCCGAAGCTCGGTTTGAATTATTCATTGAATATCATGAACGCCCGCTTTGCTCGACCTGGCAAGCGCAGCGGGCCAGAGGGGGTTTGGGGCTTTGAAGAAGGTCGACCTCAGCTTCGCCCCAAAACTGCGGCAAGGCCACTTACGACCCAGGGTTGCCTGGCCCTGGGAAGGCTCCGTGCAGACACAGCTGGCTTTTCCCCTCAGCTGCGAACCTGGAAGTCAGTGTGCACGGGTCGCATCACACACCTGACTTGAGGGGAGGCTGATTAAAGACTACCTAAGTCCGCCCGACTACAATTGGTCAGCATCCCCGGTCGAGCCTCGACTGGGGACCTGCTTCCAGCCGCCCTCGCTTGGAGAGTATAGTCGCACTACCGATGGTGTACACAGTTACGGCAGATGACGCAGTCATCCATTTATCCCCCTGTGCACCCTATCGGCTGACGGCCCT